>NC_073255.2:2414705-2715294 GCF_029289425.2 Pan paniscus | reverse complement strand
TAGATATTTCCATGTTTGTACAGATGGCGGTGTTGATATTTCCATCTGTACACAGATTGCCGTGTAGATATTTCCAGGTTTATACAGATGGCGTTGTAGATATTTCCATGGATATGCAGATGGCGGTGTGGATATTTCCATGTTTATAGAGATAGCGGTGTAGGTATTTCGATGTTTATAGACATAGCGGTGTAGATATTTCCATGTTTGTAGAGATGGCGGTGTAGATATTTCTATGTTTATACAGATCACGGTGTAGATATTTCCATATTTATACAGATCGCGGTGTAGATATTTCCATGTTTTTACAGATCATGGTGTAGATAGTTCCATGTTTATACAGATCGCGGTGTTGATATTACCATGTTTATAGGGATAGCGGTGCAAATATTTCCAAATTTATACAGATAGCGGTGTAGTTATTAGCATGTTTATACAGATAGCGGTGTAGATATTTCCATGTATATACAGACGGCTGTGTAGATATTTCCATGTGTATACAGATGGCTGTGTAGATATTTCCATATTTCTACAGATGACTTTGTAGGAATTTCCATGTTTATAGAGATAGCGGTGTAGATATTTCCATGTTTATAGAGATAGCTCTGTAGATATTTCCATGTATATACAGAAAGCTGTGTAGATATTTCCATGTTTATACAGATCGCGGTGTAGATATTTCCATGTTCATACAGATGGCTTTGTAGATATTTCCATGTTTACAGAGATAGAGGTGCAGATATTTCCATGTTTATACAGATAGCGGTGTAAATATTTCCATGTTTATACAGATCGTGGTGTAGATATTTCCATGTTTATACAGATACCGGTGTAGATATTCCCATGTTTATACAGACCGCAATGTAGATATTTCCATGTTTATAGAGATAGCAGTGTTGATATTTCCATGTATGTACACAGGGCGGTGCTGATGTTTCCATATATACACAGATTGCCGTGTAAGTATTTCCATGTGTATACAGATGCCATTGTAGATATTTCCATGTTTATACAGATGGTGGTGTAGATATTTCCATGTTTATACAGCTGACTGTATAGGTATTTCCATGTTTTTACAGATGGCATTGTAGATATTTCCATGTTTATAGAGATAGCTCTGTATATATTTCCATGTTTATACAGATGGCGGTGTAGACATTTCCATGTTTATACAGATAACGGTGTAGATATTTCCATGTTTATACAGATAGCCGTGTAAATATTTTCATGTTTATACAGATCACGGTGTTGATATTTCCATGTTTATACAGATAGCGGTGTAGACAATTCCATGTATATAGAGATAGCTGTGTAGATATTTCCATGTTTATACAGATGGCAGTGTAGATATTTCCATGTTTATACAGATGGAGGTGTAGATATTTCCATATTTATAGAGATGGCTGTGTAGATATTTCCATGTTTATGCAGATGGCTTTGTAGATAATTCCATGTTTATACAGATGGCAGTGTAGATTTTCCATGTTTATATTGATAGTGGTGTAGATATTTCCACGTTTATACAGATGACTGTGTAGTTATTTCCATGTTTATACAGATTGCAGTGCAGACATTTCCATGTTTATAGACATAGCCATGTGGATATTTCCATGTTTATACAGATAGCGGTGTAGATATTTCGACGTTTATAGAGACAGCGGTGTAGATATTTCCATATTTATACAGATAGCGGTGTAGATATTTCCATGTTTATACAGATAGCGTTGTAGATATTTCCATGTTTACAGGGATAGCGGTGTATATATTTCCATGTTTATACAGATAGCGGTTTAGATATTTCCATGTTTATGCAGATAGCGGTGTAGATATTTCCATGTTTATACAGATAGCGGTGTTGATATTACCATGTTTGTACTCATAGCGGTGGAGGTATATCCATGTTTATACAGATAGCGATGTAGATATTTCCATGTTTCTAGAGATGGTGGTGAAGATATTTCCATGTTTATAGAGATTGCAGTTTAGATATTTCCATCTTTATTGCTATAGCATGTAGATATTTCCATGTATATAGAGATAGCGGAGGAGATATTTCCGTGTTTACACAGATGGCTGTGTAGGTATTTCCATGTGTATACAGATGACAGTGTAGATATTTCCATGTTTATAGAGATGGTGGTGTAGATATTTCTGTGTTTATACAGATGACTGCGTAGATATTTGCATGTTTATACAGATGGCAGTGTAGATATCTCCATGTTTATGGAGATAGCGGTGTAGTTATTTCCATGTTTATACATATAGCGGTGTAGATATTTCCATGTTTATACAGAT
Organism: Pan paniscus; assembly: GCF_029289425.2. NCBI lineage: Eukaryota > Metazoa > Chordata > Mammalia > Primates > Hominidae > Pan > Pan paniscus. The sequence continues at coordinate 2,712,999 of NC_073255.2, read as the reverse complement.
AGCGGTGTTGATATTTCCATGTTTATACAGATAGTGGTGGAGATACTTCCTTGTTTATACAGATCGTGGTGTAGCTATTTCCATGTTTATACAGATAGCGGTGTAGATATTTCCATATTTATACTGGTAGCGGTGTAGATATTTCCATGTTTATACATATCGTGGTGTAGATATTTCCATCTTTCCACAGATGGCAGTGTAGTTATTTCCATTTTTATATAGATGACTGTGTAGATATTTGCATGTTCATAAAGATAGCGGTTTAGGTATTTCCATATTTATACAGATAGCGTTGTAGATATTTCCATGTATATACAGATAACGGTGAAGTTATTTACATGTTTATGTGGATAGCGGTGTTCATATTTTCATGTTTATAGGGATAGCGGTGTATATATTTCCATGTTTATACAGATAGCGGTGTAGGTATTTCCATGTTTTTACAGATAGCGGTGTAGATATTTCCATGTTTATTCAGCTCCCGGTGTAGGTATTTCCATCTTTATACAGATGGCAGAGTAGACATTTTGATGTTTATACAGATAGTGATGTAGCTATTTTCATGTTTATAGAGATGATGGTGTAGATATTTCCATGTTTATAGAGATTGCGGTGTTGTTATTTCCATGTTTATGAAGATGGCGGTGTAGGTATTTCCATGTTTATAGAGATAAAGGTGTAGATATTTCCATATTTATACAGATGGCGGTGCAGATATTTCCATGTTTATAAAGATGGTGGTGTAGTTATTTTCATGTTTATACAGATGGCGGTGTAGATATTTCCTTGTTTGTACTGATAGCGGTGTAGATATTTCCATGTTGATTCAGATAGTGGAGTAGATATTTCCATGTTCATAGAGATAGCGGTGCAGACATTTCCATCTTCTCACAGATTGCGGTGTACATATTTCGATCTTTACACAGATAACTGTGTAGATATTTCCAAGTCTACACAGACAGCTGTGTAGATACTTCCATGTTTACACAGATAGTGTTGTAGATATTTCCATGTTTATACAGATTGCGGTGTAGATATTTCCACATTTATACAGATAGCAGTTTTGATATTTCCACGTTTATACAGGAAAGGTTGTAGATATTTCCACGTTTATAGAGATAGCAGTGCAGATATTTCCACGTTTATACAGAGAGCGGTGTAGATATTTCCACGTTTTAAAGATAGTTGTGAAGACATTTCCATGTTTATACACATGGCCGTGTGGATATTTCCATGTTTATGCAGATAGCGGTGTAGATATTTCCATGTTTATGCAGATGGCGGTGTAGATATTTCCAAGTTTATAGAATGGCGGTGTAGATATTTCCACCTTTATAGAGATAGCAGTGTAGATATTTCCATGTTTATAGAGATAACGGTGTAGGTATTTCCATGTTTATAGTGATAGCGGTGTAGATATTTATATGTTTATACAGATAGCGTTGTAGATATTTCCATGTTTATGCAGATAGCGGTGTTGATATTTCCATGTTTATACAGATAGCGGTGTAGATATTTGCATGTTTATAGAGATGGCTGTGTAGATATTTCTAGGTTTATACAGATGACAGTTTAGATATTTAGATGTTTATAGAGATAGTGGTGTAAATATTTCCATGTTTATACAGATGACTGTGTAGGTATTTCCATGTTTATACTTATGTCAGTGTAGATATTTTCAGGTTTATAGAGATAGCGATGTAGATATTTCCATGTTTATACAGATAGCGGTGTAGACATTTCCATGTTTACAGAGATAGCGGTGTAGATATTTCCATATTTATACAGATAGCGGTGAAGTTATTTCCATGTTTAAACAGATAGCAGTGTAGATATTTCCATGTTTATAGAGATGGCGGTGAAGTTATTTCCAAGTTTATAGTGATAGTGGTGTAGATATTTCCATGTTTATACTGATAGCGTTGCAGATATTTCGATGTTTATACAGATAGCGCTGTTGGTATTTCCAGGTTTATACAGATAGCGGTGGAGTTATTTCCATGGTTATACAGATGTCGGGGTAGATATTTAAATGTTTATACAGATGGCGGTGTAGAAATTTCCTTCTTTACACTGATTGCGGTGTAGATACTTCCATGTTTATACAGATAGCGGTGTAGATATTTCCAAGTTTACAGAGATAGCGGAGTAGATATTTCCGTCTTTGCACAGATTGCGGTGTACATATTTCCATCTTGACACAGATAATTGTGGAGATATTTCTAAGTCTACACAGATAGCTGTGTAGATATTTCCATGTTTACACATATAGTTTTGTAGATATTTTCATCTTTATACAGATAGAGGTGTAGATATTTCCACGTTTATACAGATAGTGGTGTAGATATTTCCACATTTATACAGATAGCGGTGTAGATATTTCCACGTTTTACAGATAGCTGTGTAGATGTTTCCATGTTTATACAGATGGCGGTGTAGATATTTCCATGTTTATGCAGACGGCGGTGCAGATATTTCTATGTTTATGCAGATGGTGGTGTAGATATTTCCAAGTTTATAGAATGGCGGCGTAGATATTTCCACATTTATAGAGATAGCGGTGTAGATATTTCCAAGTTTATAGAGATAGTGGTAAAGGTATTTCCATGTTTATAGTGATAGCGGTGCATATATTTATATGTTTATTCAGATAGCGGCATAGATGTTTCCAAGTTTATGCAGATGGCAGTGTAGATATTTCCATGTTTATAGAGATACTGGTGAAGATATTTCCATGTTTATACAGATGACTGTGTAGGTATATCCATGTTTATTCAGATGTCGGTGTAGATATTTTCAGGTTTATAGAGATAGCGATGTAGATATTTCCATGTATATACAGACAGCGGTGTAGACATTTCCATGTTTACACAGATAGTGGTGTAGATATTTCCATGTTTATACAGATGGCGGTGTAGATAGTTCCATGTTTATGAAGATGGCGGTGTAGTTATTTTCATGTTTATAGAGATTGCGGTGTAGATATGTTCATGTTCATAGAGATAACAGTGTAGATATTTCCATGTTTACACAGATAGCGTTGTATATATTTGCAAGTTTATACAGATAGCAGTGTAGATATTTCCATGTTTATACAGATAGCAGTGTAGATGTTTCCATGTTTATACAGATAGCGTTGTAGATATTTCCATGTTTATACAGATAGCGGTGTACATGATTCTATGTTTATACAGATATAGGTGGAGATATTTCCATGTTTATACAGATTGCGGTGTAGATATTTCCATGTTTATAGAGATAGCGGTGTAGTTATTTCCATATTTAAACACATGGCGGTGTAGATATTTCCATGTTTATTCATATGTCGGTGTAGATATTTCCATGTTTATTCAGATGGCGGTGTAGATATTTCCATGATTATACTATAGAGGTGTAGATATTTCCATGTTTATACAGATAGCGGTGTAGATATTACCATGTTTACAGAGATATCGGTGTAGATATTTCCATCTTTGCAGAGATTGCGGTGTAGATATTTCCATTTTTACACAGAGAGCGGTGTAGATATTTCAGTCGTTGCACAGATTGTGCTGTAGATATTTCCATATTTACACAGAGAGTGGTGTCGATATTTCCATGTTTACACAGACAGCGGTTTAGATATTTGCATGTTTATACAGATGGAGGTGTAGATATTTCCATGTTTATACAGATGACTCTGAAGATATTTTCATATTTTTACACATGGCGGTGTAGTTATTTCATTGTTTATACAGATAGCTGTGTGGCTATTTCCATGTTTATACAGATAGCAGTGGAGCAATTTCCATGTTTATAGAGATGTCTGTGTAGATATTTCCATGTTTTTACAGATGGCAGAGTAGGTATTTCCATGTTTATTCAGATAGTGGTGTAGATATTTCCATGTTTATACAAATGTCTGTGTTGGTAATTCCATGTTTATACAGATGGCCATGTATATATTTCCATGTTTATAGATATAGCCTTGTAGATGTTTCCATGTTTATACAGATAGCGGTGTAGACATTTCCATGTTTATAGAGAGAGCAGTGTAGATATTTCCATATTTATAGAGATAGCGCTGTAGATATTTCCATGATTATACAGATAGCGGTGTAGATATTTCCATGTTTATGCAGATAGCGGTGTAGATATTTGTATGTTTATACCCATAGCGGTGTACATATTTCCACGTTTACATAGATTGCGGTGTAGATATTTCCATGTTTATACTGATGGCTGTGTAGATATTTCCATGTGTATACAGATTGCAGTGTAGATTTCCCATGTTTATTCTCATGGAGGTGTAGATATTTCCTTGTTTATAGTGATAGCGGTGGAGATATTTCCATGTTGATACAGATAGAGATGTAGATAATTCCATGTTTATAGAGATAGCAGTGTAGGTATTTCCATGTTTATACTGAAAGTGGCATAGATATTTCCATGTTTATAGAGATAGCGGTGTAGATATTTCCATGTTTATACAGATAGCGGTGTACATGATTCTATGTTTATACAGATATAGGTGTAGATATTTCCATGTTTGTACAGATTTCGGTGTAGATATTTCCATGTTTATAGAGATAGCGGTGTAGATATTACCATGTTTACAGAGATATCGGTGTAGATATTTCCATCTTTGCAGAGATTGCGGTGTAGATATTTCCATTTTTACACAGAGAGCGGTGTAGATATTTCAGTCGTTGCACAGATTGTGCTGTAGATATTTCCATATTTACACAGAGAGTGGTGTCGATATTTCCATGTTTACACAGACAGCGGTTTAGATATTTGCATGTTTATACAGATGGAGGTGTAGATATTTCCATGTTTATACAGATGACTCTGAAGATATTTTCATATTTTTAGGCATGGCGGTGTAGTTATTTCATTGTTTATACAGATAGCTGTGTGGCTATTTCCATGTTTATACAGATAGCAGTGGAGCAATTTCCATGTTTATAGAGATGTCTGTGTAGATATTTCCATGTTTATACAGATGGCAGAGTAGGTATTTCCATGTTTATTCAGATAGTGGTGTAGATATTTCCATGTTTATACAAATGTCTGTGTTGGTAATTCCGTGTTTATACAGATGGCCATGTATATATTTCCATGTTTATAGAGATAGCCTTGTAGATGTTTCCATGTTTATACAGATAGCGGTGTAGACATTTCCATGTTTATAGAGAGAGCAGTGTAGATATTTCCATATTTATAGAGATAGCGCTGTAGATATTTCCATGATTATACAGATAGCGGTGTAGATATTTCCATGTTTATGCAGATAGCGGTGTAGATATTTGTATGTTTATACCCATAGCGGTGTACATATTTCCACGTTTACATAGATTGCGGTGTAGATATTTCCATGTTTATACTGATGGCTGTGTAGATATTTCCATGTGTATACAGATTGCAGTGTAGATTTCCCATGTTTATTCTCATGGAGGTGTAGATATTTCCTTGTTTATAGTGATAGCGGTGGAGATATTTCCATGTTGATACAGATAGAGATGTAGATAATTCCATGTTTATAGAGATAGCAGTGTAGGTATTTCCATGTTTATACTGAAAGTGGCATAGATATTTCCATGTTTATAGAGATAGCGGTGTAGATATTTCCATGTTTATACAGATAGCGGTGTACATGATTCCATGTTTATACAGATATAGGTGTAGATATTTCCATGTTTGTACAGATTTCGGTGTAGATATTTCCATGTTTATAGAGATAGCGGTGTAGTTATTTCCATATTTAAACAGATGGCGGAGTAGATATTTCCATGTTTATTCATATGTCGGTGTAGATATTTCCATGTTTATTCAGATGGCGGTGTAGACATTTCCATGTTTATACAGATAGAGGTGTAGATATTTCCATGTTTATACAGATAGCGGTGTAGATATTACCATGTTTACAGAGATATTGGTGTAGATATTTCCATCTTTGCAGAGATTGCGGTGTAGATATTTCCATTTTTACACAGAGAGCGGTGTAGATATTTCAGTTGTTGCACAGATTGTGCTGTAGATATTTCCATATTTACACAGAGAGTGGTGTAGATATTTCCATGTTTACACAGACAGCGGTTTAGATATTTCCATGTTTACACAGATAGCGTTGTATATATATGCATGTTTATACAGGTAGCGGTGTAAGTGTTTCCATGTTTATAAAGATAGCAGTGGAGATATTTCCATGTTTATACAGATAGCGATGGTGATATTTCCATGTTTATTCAGATTGAGGTGTACATATTTCCAAGTTTATTCAGATAGCGTTGCAGATATTTAAATGTTTTTACAGATAGCGGTGTAGTTATTTCCATGTTTATACAGATAGCGGTGTAGGTATTTCCATGTTTGTACAGATAGCAGTGTAGACATTTCCATGTTTATAGAGATAGTGGAGTAGATATTTCTATGTCTATTGAGAGAGCGGCGTAGATATTTCCATGTTTATACAGATGGTGGTGTAGATAGTTCCATGTTTAAGGAGATGGCGGTGTAGGTATTTCCATGTTTATAGAAATTGCGGTGTAGGTATTTTCATGTTTATAGAGATAGCGGTGTAGGTATTTCCATGTTAATAGAGATAGCGTCGTAGGTACTTCCATGTTTATAAAGATGTCTGTGTAGTTATTTCCATGTCTACGCAGATGGCAGTGTAGATATTTCCATGTTTATGGAGATGGTGGTGTAGATATTTCTATGCTTATACAGATGACTGTGTAGCTATTTCCATGTTTATACAGATGGCAGTGTAGATATTTCCAAGTTTATAGAGATAGCGGTGTAGATATTTCCATGTTTATAGAGATAGCAGTGTAGCTATTTCCATGTTTACAGACATAGCGGTGTAGATATTTCCATATTTATACAGATGGCGGTGTAGATATTTCCATGTTTATACAGATGGCGGTGTAGATATTTCCATATTCATAGAGATGGCGGTGTAGATATTTCCAAGTTTATGCAGATATCGGTGTAGATATTTCCATGTATATACAGATAGAGGTGAAGATATTTCCATCCTTGCGCAGATGGCGGTGTATATATTTCCATCTTTACACAGATGGCGGTGTAGATATTTTCATGTATACTCAGATAGCTCCGTAGATATTTCCATGATTACACAGATAGCGTTGTAGATATTTCCATGTTTATAGAGATAGCGTTTTAGATATTTCCATGTAGATACAGATAGCGGTGTTGACATTTCCATGTTTATAGGGATAGCGATGTAGATATTTCCATGTTTATTCAGATAGCGGTGAAGATATTTCCATGTTTATAGAGATCGCGGTGTAGATATTTCCATGTTTATACAGATAGCGGTGGAGATATTTCCATGTTTATATAGATAGCGGTGGAGATATTGTCTTATTTATACAGATGGCAGTGTAGATATTTCTGAGTTTCTACAGATAGCGGTGTAGATATTTCCATGTTGATACAGATAGCTGTGGAGTTATTTCCATGTTTATACATATTGCATTGTACGTATTTCCAGGTTTATAGAGATAGCGGTTTAGATATTTCCATGTTTATACAGATGGCTGTGTAGATATTTCCAGGTGTATACAGATGACAGTGTAAATATTTCCATGTTTATGCAGATGGAGGTGTAGATATTTCCGTGTTTATACAGATGACTGTGTAGGTATTTCCATGTTTATACAGATGGCAGTGTATATATTTCCATGTTTATAAAGATAGCCATGTAGATGTTTCCATGTTTATACAGATAGCGCTGTAGATATTTCCATGTTTATACAGAAAGCGGTGTAGATATTTCCATGTTTATACAGATAGTGGTGTAGATATTTCCATGTTTATACAGATAACGGTATAGACAATTCCATGTATATAAGGATAGCGGTGTAGATATTTCCATATTTATACATATATCGGTGTAGATATTTCTATGTTTATATATATATCGGCACAGATATTTCCATTTTCATAAAGATTGCGGTGTAGGTATTTCCATGTTTATACAGATAGCGTTGTAGACATTTCGATGTTTATAGAGATAGAAGCGTAGATATTTCCATATTTATACAGATTGCAGTGTATACATTTCCGTGTTTATACAGATAGCGGTGTAGATATTTCCATGTTTATACAGATTGCGGTGTAGGTATTTCTGTGTTTATAGAAATAACCGTGTAGATATGTCCATGTTTATACAGATAATGTTGTAGGTATTTCCCTGTTTATACCGATAGTGGTGGAGGTTTTTCCATGTTTATATAGACAGCGGTGGATATACATCCATGTTTATACAGATGGCGGTGTAGATATTTCAAAGTTTATGAAGAAAGTGGTGTAGATATTTCCATGTTTATACAGATAGCGGTGTAGATATTTCCATGTTTATAAACATTGCGGTGTAGGTAATTCCATGTTTATAGAGATAGCGATGTAGATATTTCCATGTTTATACAGATGGCTGTGTAGACATTTCCATATGTATACAGATGGCAGTGTAGATATTTCCATGTTTATACAGATGGCGGTGTAGATATTTCCATATTTATACAGATGTCTGTGTAGATATTTCCATGTGTATACAGATGGTATTGTAGATATTTCCATGTTTATACAGATGGTGGTGTAGATATTTCCATGTTTACTCAGATGACTGTGTAAATATTTCCATGTTTTTACAGATGGCAGTGTAGATATTTCAATGTTTATAGAGATGGCACTGTAGATATTTCCCTGTTTATACAGATCGCGGTGTAGATATTTCCATGTTTATACAGATAGCGGTGTAGATATTTCCATGTTTTTACAGATATTGGTGTAGATATTTCCATGTTTACACAGATTGCGGTGTAGATATTTCCATCTTTCTACAGATGGCATTGTAGATATTTCCATGTTTATACAGATGGCGGTGTAGATATTTCCATGTTTATATAGATGGTGGTGTAGTTATTACCATGTTTATACAGATAGCGGTGTAGATATTTCCATGTTTATACAGATAGCGGTGTAGGTATTTCCATGTTTATAGAGATAGCGGTGTAGGTATTTCCATGTTTATAGACATAGCGGTGTAGATATTTCCATGTTTATATAGATGGCGTTGTAGATATTTCCATGTTTATACCGATAGCGGTGTTGGTATTTCCACGTTTATACAGATAGCGATGTAGATATTTCCATGTTTATACAGCTCACGGTGCAGATATTTATATCTTCATACGGATGGCATTGTAGATATTTCCTTATTCAAACAGATGGCACTGTAGATGTTTCCATGTTTATACAGATGACATTGTAGATATTTCCATGTTTATACAGATGACTGTATAGGTATTTCCATGTTTTTACAGATGTCAGTGCAGGTATTTCCATGTTTATAGAGATAGCGGTGTAGATATTTCCATGTTTGTACAGATGGCGGTGTTGATATTTCCATCTATACACAGATGGCCGTGTAGTATTTCCATGTTTCTACAGATAGCGGTGTAGATATTTCCATGTATATACAGAGAGCGTTGTACACATTTCCATGTTTTTACAGATCGTGGTGTATATATTTCCATGTTTATACAGATAGCGGTGTAGATATTTCCATGTTTATACAGATGGTGGTGTAGATAGTTCCATGTTTAAGGAGATGGCGGTGTAGGTATTTCCATGTTTATAGAAATTGCGGTGTAGGTATTTTCATGTTTATAGAGATAGCGGTGTAGGTATTTCCATGTTAATAGAGATAGCGTCGTAGGTACTTCCATGTTTATACAGATGTCTGTGTAGTTATTTCCATGTCTACGCAGATGGCAGTGTAGATATTTCCATGTTTATGGAGATGGTGGTGTAGATATTTCTATGCTTATACAGATGACTGTGTAGCTATTTCCATGTTTATACAGATGGCAGTGTAGATATTTCCAAGTTTATAGAGATAGCGGTGTAGATATTTCCATGTTTATAGAGATAGCAGTGTAGCTATTTCCATGTTTACAGACATAGCGGTGTAGATATTTCCATCTTTATACAGATGGCAGTGTAGATATTTCCATGTTTATACAGATAGCGGTGTAGATATTTCCATGTTTAAACAGATAGCGGTGGAGATATTTTCAACTTTATACAGATAGCAGTGGATGTATTTTTATGTTTATAGTTATGTCGGTGTGATATTTCCAAGTATATACACATAGCGGTGTAGATATTTCCGTGTTTATACAGATATCGGTGCAGGTATTTCCATGTGTATAGAGATAGCGGTGTAGATATTTCCATGTTTATACAGATGTCTGTGTAGATATTTCCATGTGTATACAGGTGGCAGTGTAGATATTTCCATGTCTATACAGATGGGGTTGTAGATATTTCCATGTTTATACAGAACAATGTGTAGATATTTCCATGTATTTTCAGACGGCGGAGTAAATATTTCCATGTTACACAGATAGCGGTGTGGATATTTCCATGTTTATACAGATAGCGATGTAGATATATCCATGTTTATAGAGATGGCTGTGTAGATATTTCCATGTTTATACAGATTGCAGTGTAGATATTTCCATGTTTATACAGATAGTGCGGTAGAAATTTCTATGTTTATACAGATGATTGTGTAGGTATTTTCATGTTTATACATATGGCGGTGTAGACATTTCCATGTTTACAGAGATAGCGGTGTAGATATTTCCAGATTTATACAGATAGCGGTGTAGATATTTCCATGTTTATACAGATAGCGGTGTAGATGTTTCCATGTTTATACAGATAGCGGTGTAGATATATCCATCTTTATACAGATCGTGGTGTAGATATTTCCATGTTTATACAGATAGCGGTGTAGATATTTCTATGTTTATACAGATAGTGGTGTAGATATTTCCATGTTTACAGAGACAGAGGTGTAGATATTTCCTTCCTCACACAGATTGCGGTGTACATATTTCCATGTTTACACAGACAGCTGTGTAGGTATTTCCATGTTTACACAGATAGTGTTGTAGATATTTCCATGTTTATGGAGATTGCAGTGTAGATATTTCCAGGTTTATAAATATAGCGGTGTAGATATTTCCATGTTTATACAGATAGCGGTGGAGATATTTCCATGTTTATACAGATAGCGCTGTAGGTATTTGCATGTTTATGCAGTTAGCGGTGTAGATATTTCCAGGTTTATACAGATAGCGGTGTAGATATTTCCATGTTTATACAGATAGCGGTGGAGATATTTCCATATTTATACAGATAGCAATGTAGATACTTGAATGTTTATACAGATAGCAGTCTAGATATTTCCACGTTTATACAGATAGCGGTGTAGAAATTTCCATGTTTATACAGATAGCGGTGGAGATATTTTCAAGTTTATACAGATAGCAGTGGACGTACTTTTATGTTTATAGTGCTGCCGGTGCAGGTATTTCCATGTGTATAGAGATAGCGGTGTAGATATTTCCATGTTTATACAGATGGCTGTGTAGATATTTCCATATGTATACAGGTGGCAGTGTAGATATTTCCATGTTTATACAGATGAGGGTGTAGATATTTCCATGTTTATCCGGAAGAATGTGTAGAGATTTCCATGTTTTTTACAGATGGCGGAGTAAATATTTCCATGTTACACAGATAGCGGTGTGGATATATCCATGTTTATACAGATAGCGATGTAGATATATCCATGCTTATAGAGATGGCTGTGTAGATATTTCCATGTTTATACAGATTGCAGTGTAGATATTTCCGTGTTTATACAGATAGTGGGGTAGAAATTTCTATGTTTATACAGATGATTGTGTAGGTATTTTCATGTTTATACATATGGCGGTGTAGACATTTCCATGTTTACAGAGATAGAGGTGTAGATATTTCCATATTTGCACAGATTGCGGTGTACATATTTGCATGTTTATACAGATAGCGGTGTAGATATTTCCATGGTTATACAGATAGCAGTGAAGATATTTCCATGTTTATACAGATAGCAGTGTAGATATTTCCATGTTTATACAGATAGCGGTGTAGATATATCCATGTTTATGCTGATTGCGGTGAAGATATTTCCCTGTTTATACAGATAGCGGTGTAGATATTTCCATATTTACAGAGATAGAGGTGTAGATATTTCCATATTTGCACATATTGTGGTGTACATATTTCCACGTTTATACAGATAGCGGTGTAGATATTTCAATGTTTATAGAGTTTGCGGTTTAGTTATTTCCAAGTTTATACATATGGCAGTGTAGATATTTCCATGTTTATACAGAAGGCGGTGAAGATATTTCCATGTTTTTAGGGATAGCCATGTAGATATTTCCATGTTTATACAGATAGCGGTGTTGACATTTCCATGTTTATAGAGATAGCGGTGTAGATATTTCCATATTTATACAGATAGCGGAATAGATATTTCCATGTTTATACATATAGCAGTGTAGGTATTAACATGTTTATACAGATATCTGTGTAGATATATCCATGTTTATACAGATTGTGGTGTAAATATTTCCATGTTTATACAGATAGCGGTGTAGGTATTTCCATGTTTATACAGATAGTGGTGTAGATATATCCATGTTTACAGAGGCAGAGGTGTAGATATTTCCATATTCACACAGATTGCGGTGTACATATTTCCATGTTTACACAGACAGCTGTGAAGATATTTCCATGTTTACACAGATATTGTTGTAGATATTTCCATGTTTATAGAGATTGCAGTGTAGATATTTCCATGTTTATAAAGATAGCGGTGTAGATATTTCCATGTTTATACAGATAGCGGTGGAGATATTTCCATGTTTATATAGATAGCGCTGTAGATATTTGCATGTTTATACAGATAGCGTTTTAGATATTTCCATGTTTATACAGATGGCGGTGTAGATATTTCCATGTTTATAGAGATATCGGTTTAGATATTTCCATGTTTATACACATAGCTGTGTTGTTATTTCCATGTTTATACAGATAGCAGTGTAGATTGTTCCATGTTTATGGAGATGGCGATGTAAATATTTTCCTGTTTACAGAGATGGTGGTGTAGATACTTCCTTGTTTATACTGATGACTGTGTAGATATTTCCATGTATAAACAGATGGCGGAGTAGATATTTCCATGTTTATACAGATAAAGGTGGAGATATTTCCTTGTTTATGCAGATCGTGTTGTAGATATTTCTATCTTCATAAAGAGAGCCGTGTAGATATTTTTCTTGTTTATACAGGTAGCAGTGTACATATATCCATGTTTATACAGATCGTTGTGTAGATATTTCCATTTTCCTTAGATGGCAGTTTAGATATTTCCATGTTTATACAGATGGCGGTGTAGAAATTTCCATGTTCATACAGACAGCGGTGTAGATATTTCCATGTTCATTCAAAAGACGGTGTAGATATTTCCATGTTTACAGAGATGGCAGTGTAGATATTTCTATGTTTATAGAGATAGCGGTGTAGTTATTTCCAAGTGAATAGAGATAGTGGTGTAGGTATTTCCATGTTTATAGAGATAGTGGGGTAGATATTTCCATGTTTATTCAGATAGCGTAGAAGTTATTTCCATGTTTATACAGATGGTGATGTAGATAGTTTCATGTTTATGGAGATGGCCGTGTAAATATTTTCACGTTTATAGAGATGGCGGTGTAGATATTTCCATGTTCATAGAGATAGTGGTGTAGATAATTCCGTATTTATACAGATGGCAGTGTAGATATTTCCATGCTTATACAGATGGCAGTGTAGATATATCCATGTTTATACAGATAGCGGTGGAGATATTTCCATATTTATATAGATAGCATTGTAGATATTTCCATGTTTATACAGACAGCGGTGTAGATATTTCCATGTTTATACAGATAGTGGTGTTCGTATTTCCATGTTTATACAACTAGCAATGTAGATATTTCCGTGTTTATACAGCTCACGGTGTTGTTTTTTCCATCTTTATAGAGATGGCAGTGTAGATAATTCCATGTTTTTACAGAAAGTGGTGTAGAAAGTTCCATGTTTATACAGATGGTGGTGTAGATATTTCCATGTTTATGGAGATCACGGTGCAGATATTTTCAGGTTTATAGAGATGGCGGTGTAGATATTTCCATGTTTATAGAGATAGCGGTGTAGGTATTTCCGTGTTTATAGAGATGGCGGTGAGGATATTTCCATGTCAATGCAGATGGCTGTGTAGATATTTCCATGTGCATACAGATGGCAGTGTAGATGTTTCCATGTTTAAGCAGATGGTGATGTCGACATTTCCAAGTTTATAGAGATGACTGTGTAGATATTTCCATGTTTATACAGTTGGTGGTGTAGGTATTTCCATGTTTATAGAGATAGTGGTGTAGATATTTCCATGTTTATACAGATAGCGGTGTAGGTATTTCCATGTTTATAGAGATAGCGGTGCAGATATTTCCATATTTATACAGAGGGCTTTGTAGATATTACTATGTTTATACAGATTGCGGTGTTGATATTTCCAAGTTTATAGAGATGGCTCTGCAGATATTTCCATGTTTATACAGATGGCAGTGTAGATATTTCCATATTTATAGAAATATCCATGTAGACATTTCCATATTTATAGAAATATCCATGTAGATATTTCCATGTTTAAACAGATAGTGGTGTAGACATTTCCATGTTTATAGAGATAGCGGTGTATATATTTCCATATTTATACAGATAGCGGTGTAGATATTTCCATGTTTATACAGATAGCGGTGTAGATGTTTCCATGTTTATACAGATACCGGTGTAGCTATTTCCATGTTTACAGAGATAGAGTTGTAGATAGTTCCATATTTGCACAGATTGCCGAGTAGATATTTCCACATTCACAGAGATAACGGTGTACATATTTGCATGTTTACACAGAGAGCTGAGTAGATATTTCCATGTTTACACAGATAGTGTTGTAGATATTTCCATGTTTATACAGATAACGGTGTAGATATTTCCACGTTTATAGAGATGGCGGTGTAGATACATCCTTTTTTATGTAGAAGGCGATGTAGATTTTTCCATGTTTATAGAGATGGCGGTGTATACCTTTCCATGTTTAAAGAGATAGCGGTATAGATATTTCCTTGTTTACAGAGATAGCGGTGTAGGTATTTCCATGTTTATAGAGATAGCAGAGTAGATATATCCATGTTTATGCAGATAGAGTTGTAGACATTTCCAAGTTTATACAGATAGCGGTGTCGATATTTCCAAGTTTATATATATAGCGGTGTAGATATTTCCATGTTTACATAGCTCGCGGTGTAGATATTTACATTTTATACAGATGGCAGTGTAGATATTTCCATATTTATACAGATGGCGGTGTACATAGTTCCATGTTTATGGAAATGGCAGTGTAGATATTTCCATGTTTTTAGAGATAGTGGTGCAGGTATCTCCATGTTTATAGAGATAATGGTGTAGATATTTCCATGATTATACAGATGGTTGTGGAGATATTTCCATGTGTATACAGATGGCAGTGAAGGTATTTCCATGTTTATACAGATGGCAGTGTAGATATTTCCATGTTTATAAAGATAGCGGTGTAGACATATCCATGTTTATAGAGATTGCGGTGTAGCTATTTCCATGTTCATACAGATAGCGTTGTAGATCTGTATACGGTGAAGATATTTCCATGTTTTCAGTGATAGCCGTGTAGATATTTCCATGTATATACAGATAGCGGTGTTGACATTTCCATGTTTATATAGATAGCGGTGTAGATATTTACATATTTATACAGATAGCGGAGTAGACATTTCCATGTTTATACAGATAGCAGTGTAGATATTTCCATGTATATACAGATAGCGTTGTAGATATATCCATGTTTATACAGACTGTGGTGTAGATATTTCCATGTTTATAAAGATAGCGGTGTAGATATTTCCATGTTTATAAAGATAGTGGTGTAGGTATTTCCACGTTTACAGAGACAGAGGTGTAGATATTTCCATCTTCACACAGATTGCGGTGTACATATTTCCATGTTTACACAGACAGCTCTGTAGGTATTTCCATGTTTACACAGATAGTGTTGTAGATATTTCCATGTTTATAGAGATTGCAGTGTAGATATTTCCAGGTTTATAAATATAGCGGTGTAGATATTTCCATGTTTATACAGATAGCGGTGGAGATATTTCCATGTTTATACAGATAGCGCTGTAGATATTTGCATGTTTATGCAGATAGCGGTGTAGATATTTCCAGGTTTATACAGATAGTGGTGTAGGTATTTCCATGTTTATACAGATAGCGGTGGAGATATTTCCATATTTATACAGATAGCAATGTACATATTTGAATGTTTATACAGATAGCGGTCTAGATATTTCCACGTTTATACAGATAGCGGTGTAGATATTTCCATGTTTATACAGATAGCGGTGTAGATATTTCCATGTTTATACCGATAGCGGTGGAGATATTTTCGTTTATACAGATAGCAGTGGACGTATTTTTATGTTTATAGTGATGTCGGTGTAGATATTTCCAAGTATATACAGATAGCGGTGTAGATATATCCGTGTTTATACAGATAGCGGTGCAGGTATTTCCATGTGTATAGAGATAGCGGTGTAGATATTTCCATGTTTATACAGATGGCTGTGTAGATATTTCTATGTGTATACAGGTGGCAGTGTAGATATTTCCATGTTTATACAGATGGTGTAGATATTTCCATGTTTATACGGAAGAATGTGTAGATATTTCCATGTTTTTTACAGATGGCGAAGTAAATATTTCCATGTTACACAGATAGCGGTGTGGATATTTCCATGTTTATACAGATAGCGATGTAGATATATCCATGTTTATAGAGATGGCTGTGTAGATATTTCCATGTTTATACAGATTGCAGTGTAGATATTTCCATGTTTATACAGATAGTGGGGTAGATATTTCTAAGTTTATACAGATGATTGTGTAGGTATTTCCATGTTTATACATATGGCGGTGTAGACATTTCCATGTTTATAGAGATAGCGGTGTAGATATTTCCATATTTATACAGATAGCGGTGTAGATATTTCCATGTTTATACAGATAGCGGTGTAGGTGTTTCCATGTTTATACAGATAGCTGTGTAGATATATCCACCTTTATACAGATTGTAGTGTAGATATTTCCATGTTTATACAGATAGCGGTGTAGATATTTCCAAGTTTATACAGATAGTGGTGTAGATATTTCCATGTTTACAGAGACAGAGGTGTAGATATTTCCATCTTCACGCAGATTGCGGTGTACATATTTCCATGTTTACACAGAGAGCTGTGTAGGTATTTCCATGTTTACAGAGATAGTGTTGTAGATATTTCCATGTTTATAGAGATTGCAGTGTAGATATTTCCAGGTTTATAAATATAGCGGTGTAGATATTTCCATGTTTATACCGATAGCGGTGGGGATATTTCCATGTTTATACAGATAGCGCTGTAGATATTTGCATGTTTATGCAGATAGCGGTGTAGATATTTCCAGGTTTATACAGATAGCGGTGTAGGTATTTCCATGTTTATGCAGATAGCGGTGGAGATATTTCCATATTTATACAGATAGCAATGTAGATATTTGAATGTTTATACAGATAGCGGTCTAGATATTTCCACGTTTATACAGATAGCGGTGTAGATATTTCCTTCTTTATACAGACAGCGGTGTAGTTATTTCCATGTTTATACAGATAGCGGTGGAGATATTTTCAAGTTTATACAGATAGCAGTGGACGTATTTTTATGTTTATAGTGATGTCGGTGTAGATATTTCCAAGTATATACAGATAGCTGTGTAGATATTTCCGTGTTTATACAGATAGCAGTGCAGGTATTTCCATGTGTATAGAGATAGCGGTGTAGATATTTCCATGTTTATACAGATGGCTGTGTAGATATTTCCATGTGTATACAGGTGGCAGTGTAGATATTTCCATGTTTATACAGATGAGGGTGTAGATATTTCCATGTTTATACGGAAGAATGTGTAGATATTTCCATGTTTTTTACAGATGGCGGAGTAAATATTTCCATGTTACACAGATAGCGGTGTGGATATTTCCATGTTTATACAGATAGCGATGTAGATATATCCATGTTTATAGAGATGGCTGTGTAGATATTTCCATGTTTATACAGATTGCAGTGTAGATATTTCCATGTTTATACAGATAGTGGGGTAGATATTTCTAAGTTTATACAGATGATTGTGTAGGTATTTCCATGTTTATACATATGGCGGTGTAGACATTTCCATGTTTATAGAGATAGCGGTGTAGATATTTCCATATTTATACAGATAGCGGTGTAGATATTTCCATGTTTATACAGATAGCGGTGTAGATGTTTCCATGTTTATACAGATAGCGGTGTAGATATATCCATCTTTATACAGATCGTGGTGTAGATATTTCCATGTTTATACAGATAGTGGTGTAGATATTTCCAAGTTTATACAGATAGTGGTGTAGATATTTCCATGTTTACAGAGACAGAGGTGTAGATATTTCCATCTTCACGCAGATTGCGGTGTACATGTTTCCATGGTTACACAGACAGCTGTGTAGGTATTTCCATGTTTACACAGATAGTGTTGTAGATATTTCCATGTTTATAGAGATTGCAGTGTAGATATTTCCAGGTTTATAAATATAGCGGTGTAGATATTTCCATGTTTATACAGATAGCGGTGGAGATATTTCCATGTTTATACAGATAGCGCTGTAGATATTTGCATGTTTATGCAGATAGCGGTGTAGATATTTCCAGGTTTATACAGATAGCGGTGTAGATATTTCCATGATTATACAGATAGCGGCGGAGATATTTCCATATTTATACAGATAGCAATGTAGATATTTGAATGTTTATACAGATATCGGTCTAGATATTTCCACGTTTATACAGATAGTGGTGTAGATATTTCCTTCTTTATACAGATAGCGGTGTAGTTATTTCCATGTTTATACAGATAGCGGTGGAGATATTTTCAAGTTTATACAGATAGCAGTGGACGTATTTTTATGTTTATAGTGATGTCGGTGTAGATATTTCCAAGTATATACAGATAGCTGTGTAGATATTTCCGTGTTTATACAGATAGCGGTGCAGGTATTTCCATGTGTATAGAGATAGCGGTGCAGATATTTCCATGTTTATACAGATGGCTGTGTAGATATTTCCATGTGTATACAGGTGGCAGTGTAGACATTTCCATGTTTATACGGATGAGGGTGTAGATATTTCCATGTTTATACAGAAGAATGTGTAGATATTTCCATGTTTTTTACACATGGCGGAGTAAATATTTCCATGTTACACAGATAGCGGTGTGGATATTTCCATGTTTATACAGATAGCGATGTAGATATATCCATGTTTATAGAGATGGCTGTGTAGATATTTCCATGTTTACACAGATTGCAGTGTAGATATTTCCATGTTTATACAGATAGTGGGGTAGATATTTCTATGTTTATACAGATGATTGTGTAGGTATTTCCATGTTTATACAAATGGCGGTGTAGACATTTCCATGTTTATAGAGATAGCGGTGTAGATATTTCCATATTTATACAGATAGCGGTGTAGATATTTCCATGTTTATACAGATAGCGGTGTAGATATTTCCATGTTTATACAGATAGCGGTGTAGATGTTTCCATGTTTATACAGATAGCGGTGTAGATATATCCATCTTTATACAGATCGTGGTGTAGATATTTCCATGTTTATACAGATAGCGGTGTAGATATTTCCATGTTTATACAGATAGCGGTGTAGATATATCCATGTTTATGCTGATTGCGGTGTAGATATTTCCCTATTTATACAGATAGCAGTGTAGATATTTCCATATTTACAGAGATAGAGGTGTAGATATTTCCATATTTGCACAGATTGTGGTGTACGTATTTCCACGTTTATGCAGATAGCGGTGTAGATATTTCAATGTTTATAGAGTTTGCGGTTTAGTTATTTCCATGTTTATACTGATGGCAGTGTAGATATTTCCATGTTTATACAGAAGGCGGTGTAGATATTTCCAAGTTTTTAGGGATAGCCATGTAGATATTTCCATGTTTATACAGATAGCGGTGTTGACATTTCCATGTTTATAGAGATAGCGGTGTAGATATTTCCATATTTATACAGATAGTGGAGTAGATATTTCCATGTTTATACAGATAGCAGTGTAGATATTAACATGTTTATACAGATAGCAGTGTAGATATATCCATGTTTATACAGATTGTGGTGTAAATATTTCCATGTTTATACAGATAGCGGTGTAGATATTTCCATGTTTATACAGATAGTGGAGTAGATATTTCCATGTTTATATAGCACGCGGTGTTGTTATTTCCATCTTTTTAGAGATGGCAGTGTAGATAATTCCATGTTTTTACAGATAGCGGTATAGATACTTCCGTGTTTATACAGATGGTGGTGTAGATATTTCCATGTTTATGGAGATCACGGTGCAGATATTTTCAGGTTTATAGAGATGGCGGTGTAGATTTTTCCACGTTTATAGAGATGGCGGTGTAGATATTTCCATGTTTATAGAGATAGCGGTGTAGGTATTTCCGTGTTTATAGAGATGGCGGTGAGGATATCTCCATGTCAATGCAGATGGCTGTGTAGATATTTCCATGTGCATAAAGATGGCAGTGTAGATGTTTCCATGTTTAAGCAGATGGTGGTGTCGACATTTCCATGTTTATAGAGATGACTGTGTAGATATTTCCATGTTTATACAGAGGGTTGTGTAGGTATTTCCATGTTTATAGAGATAGTGGTGTAGATATTTCCATGTTTATACAGATAGAGGTGTAGGTATTTCCGTGTTTATAGAGATAGCAGTGCAGATATTTCCATATTAATACAGATAGCTTTATAGATATTACTATGTTTATACAGATCGCGGTGTAGATATGTCCATGTTTATAGAGATGGCGGTGTAGATATTTCCATGTTTATACAGATATCGGTGTAGATATTTCCATGTTTATACAGATAGCGGTGTAGATATTACCATGTTTACACAGATAGCGGTGTAGGTATTTCCATCTTTGAACAGATTGCGGTGTGGATATTTCCATGTTTATTCAGATAGCGTTGTAGATATTTCCATGTTTATACAGATAGCTCTGTAGACATTTCCATGTTTACACAATTAGCATTATAGATATTTCCATGTTTATAGAGATAGTGGTTTAGGTATTTCCATGTTTATACAGATAGCTGTGTTTTTATTTCCATGTTTATACAGATAGCGGTGTAGATTGTTCCATGTTTATGGAGATGGCGGTGTAGATATTTTCATGTTTGTAGAGATGGTTGTGTAGATATTTCCATTTTTATAGAGATGACTGTGTAGATATTTCCATGTTTATACAGATGGCGGTGTAGATATTTCCATGTTTATACAGATAGCGGTGGAGATATTTCCTTGTTTATAGAGATCGTGTTGTAGATGTTTCTCTGTTTATACAGAGAGCCGTGTAGATATTTCCATGTTTATACAGGTAGCGGTGTTCATATTTCCATGTTTATACAGATTGTGGTGTAGATATTTCCATTTTCCTCAGATGGCAGTTTAGATATTTCCATGTTTATACACATGGCGGTGTAGACATTTCCATGTTCATTCAGAAGGCGGTATAGATATTTCCATGTTTACCGAGATGGCGGTGTTGATATTTCTATGTTTATAGAGATAGCGGTGTAAATATATCCATGTGTATAGAGATGGTGGTGTAGGTATTTCCATGTTTATAATGACGGTGGTGTAGATATTTCCATGTTTATTTAGATAGTGGTGTAGGTATTTCCATGTTTATACAGATGTC
This sequence comes from Pan paniscus, assembly GCF_029289425.2. Classification (NCBI taxonomy): domain Eukaryota; kingdom Metazoa; phylum Chordata; class Mammalia; order Primates; family Hominidae; genus Pan; species Pan paniscus. The sequence continues at coordinate 2,691,140 of NC_073255.2, read as the reverse complement.
GGTGTAGATAGTTCCATGTTTATGGACATGGCCATGTAGATATTTCCATGTTTATACAAATAGCGGTGTAGACATTTCCATGTGTATAGAGATAGTGGTGTAGGTATTTCCATATTTATACAGATAGCGGAGTAGTTATTTCCATGTTTATACAGATAGTGATGTAGATATTTCCATGTTTATACAGATAGCTGTGTAGATATATCCATGTTTATACAGATTGTGGTGTAGATATTTCCATGTTTATACAGATAGCGGTGTAGAAATTTCCATGTTTATACAGGAGTGGTGTAGATATTTCCATGTTAGCAGAGATAGAGGTGTAGATATTTCCATATTTGCAAAGATTGCGGTGTAGACATTTACATCTTCACACAGATTGCGGTGTACATATTTCCATGTTTAAACAGACTGCTGTGTACATATTTCCATGTTTACACAGATAGTGTTGTAGATATTTCCATGTTTACACCGATTGCGGTGTAGATATTTACATGTTTATAAAGATAGCGGTGTAGATATTTCCATGTTTATACAGATAGCGGTGTTGAGATTTCCGTGTTTATACAGACAGCGTTGTAGATATTTCCATGTTTATACAGAGAGTGGTGGAGATATTTCCATGTTTATACAGATAGCGGTGGAGATATTTCCATGTTTCTAGAGATGGTGGTGTAGATATTTCCAAGTTTATGCAGGTAGCGGTGTAGATATTTCCATGTTTATAGAGATAGCGGTGTAGATATGTCCATGTTTATACAGGTAGCGGTGTAGATATTTCCATGTTTACAGAGATAGCTGTGTAGATATTTCCATATATATACAGATAGCGGTTTAGATATTTGTATGTTTATTCAGATGGTGGTGTAGATATTTCCATGTTTATACAGATAGCGGTGTGGCTATTACCATGTTTATACAGATGGCAGTGTAGATACATCCATGTTTATACAGATAGTGGAGTAGATATTTCCATGGTTATAAAGATAGCGGTGAAGATATTTCCAAGTTTATAGAGATAGCGGTGGAGATATTTCCATGTTCATAGAGATAGCGATGGAGATATTTCCATGTTTGTACAGATAACGATGTAGATAATTCCATGTCTATGCAGATAGCGGTGTAGATATTTCCGTGTTTATGCAGATAGCGGTGTTGATATATCCATGTTTATAGAGATAGCCATGTAGATATTTCCATGTTTATACAGATAGCGGTGTAGACATTTCCCTGTTTATAGGGAGAGCGGTATGGATATTTCCATATTTATACATATAGCGGTGTAGATATTTCCATGTTTTTACAGATGGCGGTGTAGATACATCCATGTTTCTGAAGATGGCGGTGTAGATGTTTTCATGTTTATAGGGATGGCGGTGTAGATATTTCCATGTGTATACAGAAGTCTGTGTAGGTATTCCATGTTTATACAGATGGCGGTGAAGATATTTCCATGATTATACAGATAGCGGTGTAGATATTTCCAACTTTATACAGATAGTGGTGTAGATATTTCCATGTTTATACAGATGGCGGTGTACATAGTTCCATGTTTATGGAGATGGCGGTGTAGATATTTTCATGTTTATATACATGGCCGTGTAGATATTTCCATGTTTGTAGAGATTGCGCTGTAGATATTTCCATGTTTATAGAGATAGCAGTGTAGATATTTACATGTTTATACAGATGGCTGTGTAGATATTTCCATGTGTATAAAGATGTCATTGTAGATATTTCCATGTTTATACAGATGACTGTATAGTTATTTCCATGTTTTTACAGATGGCAGTGCAGATATTTCCATGTTCATAGAGATAGCGGTGTAGATATTTCCATGTTTGTACAGATGGCGGTGTTGATATTTCCATCTATACACAGATGGCCGTGTAGATATTTCCATGTTTATACAGATAGCGGTAAAGATATTTTCATGTTTATAGAGATAGCAGTGTAGATATTTCCATGTTTATACAGATGGCTGTGTAGATATTTCCATGTGTGTACAGATGGCGATGTAGATATTTCCATGTTTATACAGATGGCAGTGTTGATATTTCCATGTTTATACAGATATCGGTGTAGATATTTCCATGTTTACAGAGATAGTGGTGTAGGTATTTCCATCTTTGCACAGATTGCGTTGTAGGTATTGCCAAATTTACACAGATAGCGGTGTAGATATTTCCAAGTTTACACAGATAGCTTTGTAGATATTTCCATGTTTACAGAGATAGCATTGTAGACATTTCCGTGTTTATACAGATTGCGGTGTAGTTATTTCCATGTTGATACAGATAGCGGTGTAGATATTTCCATGTTTATACAGGTAGCGGTGTGGAAATTCCCATGTTTATACAGATCGCTTTGTAGACATTTCCATTTTTCTACAGATGTCAGTGTAGATATTTCCAAGTTTATACAGATTGCAGTGTAGATATTTCCATGTTTATACTGATGTCTGTGTAGATATTTTCATGTTTATTCAGATGGCGGTGTAGATATTTCCATGTTTATAGATATGGCGGTGTAGTTATTTCTATGTTTATAGAGATAGCAGTGTAAATATCTCCATGTTTATAGAGATGGTGGTGTAAGTATTTTCATGTTTATAGAGATAGCGGTGTAGATATTTCCATATTTCTACAGATGACTTTGTAGATATTTCCATGATTGTACAGATGGAAGGGTAGATATTTCCATGTTTATAGAGATAGCGGTGAAGATATTTTCATGTTTATACAGATTGTCGTGGAGATATGTCCATGTTTATACAGATTGCAATGGAGATATTTACACGTTAATACACATAGCTGTGTAGATATTTCCATGTTTATACAGATAGCGGTGTAGATTTTTCCATGTTTATACAGATGGCTGTGTCGATATTTCCATGTTTATACAGAGATCTCTGTAGATATTTCCAAGTTTATATAGATGACAGTGTTGATATTTCCAGGTTTATACATATGACTGTGTAGATATTTCCATGTTAATACAGATGGCGGTGTAGATATTGCCATGTATATAGAGATAGCGGTGTAGATATTTCCATGTTTATTGAGATAGCGGTGTAAATATTTCCATATTTATTCAGATAGTGGTGTAGATATTTCCATGTTTTTATAGATAGCGGTGTAGATATTTCCATCTTTATTCAGAGAGTGCTGTACATATATCCATGTTTATACAGATCACTGTGTAGATATTTCCATGTTTTTACAGGTAACGTTGTAGATATTTCCATCTTTATACAAACGGTGGTGTAGATATTTCCATGTTCCTACACATGACTGTGTAGTTATTTCCATGTTTATACAGATGGCGGTGTAGATATTTCCATATTTATAGAGATAGCAGTGTAGATATTTCCAGGTTTATACAGATAGCGGTGTAAATATTTACATGTTTATACAGATCGTGGTGTAGATATTTCCATGTTTATACAGATACCGGTGTAGATATTTCCATGTTTATACAGACTGCAGTGTAGGTATTTCTATGTTTATACAGATAGCAGTGTAGATATTTCCATGTTTGTACAGATGGCGGTGTTGATGTTTCCATCTATACACAGATTGCCGTGTAGCTATTTCCATGTGTATACAGATGGCATTGTACATATTTCCATGTTTATACAGATGGTCGTGTAGATATTTCCGTGTTTATACAGATGACTTCATAGGTATTTCCATGTGTTTACAGATGGCATTGTAGATATTTCCATGTTTATAGAGATAGCAATGTAGATATTTCCATTTTTATACAGATTGCGGTGTAGATATTTCCATGTTGATACAGATAGCGGTGTAGATATTTCCATGTTTATACAGGTAGCGGTGTGGAAATTCCCATGTTTATACAGATCGCTTTGTAGACATTTCCATTTTTCTACAGATGTCAGTGTAGATATTTCCAAGTTTATACAGATGGCAGTGTAGATATTTCCATGTTTATACTGATGTCTGTGTAGATATTTCCATGTTTATTCAGATGGCGGTGTAGATATTTCCATGTTTATAGATATGGCGGTGTAGTTATTTCTATGTTTATAGAGATAGCAGTGTAAATATCTCCATGTTTATAGAGATGGTGGTGTAAGTATTTTCATGTTTATAGAGATAGCGGTGTAGATATTTCCATATTTCTACAGATGACTGTGTAGATATTTCCATGATTGTACAGATGGAAGGGTAGATATTTCCATGTTTATAGAGATAGCGGTGAAGATATTTTCATGTTTATACAGATTGTCGTGGAGATATGTCCATGTTTATACAGATTGCAATGGAGATATTTACACGTTAATACACATAGCTGTGTAGATATTTCCATGTTTATACAGATAGCGGTGTAGATTTTTCCATGTTTATACAGATGGCTGTGTCGATATTTCCATGTTTATACAGAGATCTCTGTAGATATTTCCAAGTTTATATAGATGACAGTGTTGATATTTCCAGGTTTATACATATGACTGTGTAGATATTTCCATGTTAATACAGATGGCGGTGTAGATATTGCCATGTATATAGAGATAGCGGTGTAGATATTTCCATGTTTATTGAGATAGCGGTGTAAATATTTCCATATTTATTCAGATAGTGGTGTAGATATTTCCATGTTTTTATAGATAGCGGTGTAGATATTTCCATCTTTATTCAGAGAGTGCTGTACATATTTCCATGTTTATACAGATCACTGTGTAGATATTTCCATGTTTTTACAGGTAACGTTGTAGATATTTCCATCTTTATACAAACGGTGGTGTAGATATTTCCATGTTCCTACACATGACTGTGTAGTTATTTCCATGTTTATACAGATGGCGGTGTAGATATTTCCATATTTATAGAGATAGCAGTGTAGATATTTCCAGGTTTATACAGATAGCGGTGTAAATATTTACATGTTTATACAGATCGTGGTGTAGATATTTCCATGTTTATACAGATACCGGTGTAGATATTTCCATGTTTATACAGACTGCAGTGTAGGTATTTCTATGTTTATACAGATAGCAGTGTAGATATTTCCATGTTTGTTCAGATGGCGGTGTTGATATTTCCATCTGTACACAGATTGCCGTGTAGATATTTCCATCTTTATACAGATGGCGTTGTAGATATTTCCATGGATATGCAGAGGGCGGTGTGGATATTTCCATGTTTATAGAGATAGCGGTGTAGGTATTTCCATGTTTATAGACATAGCGGTGTAGATATTTCCATGTTTATGTAGATGGGGTTGTAGATATTTCCATGTTTATACCGATAGCGGTGTTGGTATTTCCACGTTTATACAGATAGCGATGTAGATATTTCCATGTTTATACAGCTCGTGGTGCAAATATTTATATCTTTATACAGATGGCATTGTAGATATTTCCTTATTCACACAGATGGCGGTGTAGATGTTTGTATGTTTATACAGATGGCGGAATAGTTAGTTCCATGTTTATGGAGATGGCAGTGTAGATATTTTCATGTTTATAGAGATGGCTGTGTAGATATTTCCATGTTTATAGAGATAGCATTGTAGATATTTACATGTTTTTACAGATGGCTATGTATATATTTCCATGTGTATAAAGATGGCATTGTAGATATTTCCAAGTTTATACAGATGACTGTATAGGTATTTCCATGTTTTTACAGATGGCAGTGCAGATATTTCCATGTTTATAGAGATAGCGGTGTAGATATTTCCATGTTTGTACAGATGGCGGTGCTGATATTTCCATATATACACAGATGGCCATGTAGATATTTCCATGTTTATACAGATGGCGGCATAGTTATTTCCATGGACATTCAGATGGCGGTGTAGTTATTTCCATGTTTATACAGATAGCGGTGTAGATATTTCCATGTTTACACAGATGGTGGTGTAGATATTTCCGTGTTTATACACATGGTGGTGTAGATACTTCCATCTTTATGGAGATGGCAGTGTAGATATTTTCATGTTTACAGAGATGCAGGTGTAGATATTTCCATATTTATAGAGATAGCGGTTTAGATATTTCCATCTTTCTACAGATGGCAGTGTAGATATTTCCATGTTTATACAGATGGCGGTGTAGATATTTCCATATTTATACAGATGTCTGTGTAGGTATTTCTATGTGTATACAGATGGTATCGTAGTTATTTCCATGTTTATACAGATGGTGGTGTAGATATTTCCATGTTTATTCAGATGACTGTGTAGATATTTCCATGTTTTTACAGATGGCACTGTAGATATTTCAATGTTTATAGAGATGGCGCTGTAGATATTTCCATGTTTATACAGATAACGGTGGAGATATTTCCATGTTTATACAGACAGCAGTGGAGATATTTCCATGTTTATACACATAGCGGTGTACATATTTCCATGTGTATAGAGACAGCGGTGTAGGTATTTCCACGTTTATACAGATAGCGGTGCAGAAATTTCCATGTTTATACAGATGCCTATGCAGATATTTCCATATTTATACAGAGGGCTGTGTAGATATTTCTGCGTTTATACAGACGGCAGGGTAGATATTTCCATGTTCCTACACATGACTGTGTAGGTATTTCCATGTTTATACAGATGGCTTTGTATTTATTTCCATCTTTATAGAGATAGAGGTGCAGATATTTCCATGTTTATACAGAGGGCGGTGGATATATTTCCATGTTTATACAGATCGTGATGTAGATATTTCCATGTTTATACAGATACCGGTGTAGATATTTCAATGTTTATACAGACCACAGTGTAGGTATTTCCATGTTTATAAAGATGGCAGTGTAGATATTTCCATGTTTGTACAGCTGGCGGTGTTGGTGTTTCCATCTATACACAGATTGCCGTGTATGTATTTCCATGTGTACACAGATGGCATTGTAGATATTTCCATGTTTATACAGATGGTGCTGTAGGTATTTCCATGTTTACACAGATGACTGTATTGGTATTTCCACGTTTATACAGATGGCGGTGTAGATATTTCCATGTTTATACAGATGACTGTAGAGGTATTTCCATGTTTTTGCAGATGGCAGTGCAGATATTTCCATGTTTATAGAGATAGCGGTGTAGATATTTCCATGTTTGTACAGATGGCGGTGTTGATATTTCCATCTATACGCAGATGGCCGTGTATATATTTCCATGTTTATACAGATGGCGGCGTAGATATTTCCATGGACATGCAGATGGCAGTGTACATATTTCCATGTTTATACAGATAGCGGTGTAGATATTTCCATGTTTTCACAGATGGTGGTGTAGAGATTTCCGTGTTTATACACATGGCGGTGTAGATACTTCCATCTTTATGGAGATGGCAGTGTAGATATTTTCATGTTTATAGAGATGGCGGTGTAGATATTTCCATATTTATAGAGATAGCGGTGTAGATATTTCCATCTTTCTACACATGGCAGTGTAGATATTTCCATGTTTATACAGATGGCGGTGTAGATATTTCCATACTTATACAGATGTCTGTGAAGATATTTCCATGTGTATACAGATGGTATTGTAGGTATTTCCATGTTTATACAGACGGTGGTGTATATATTTCCATGTTTATTCAGATGACTGTGTTGATATTTCCATGTTTTTACAGATGGCAGTGTAGATATTTCAATGTTTATAGAGATGGCGCTGTAGATATTTCCATGTTCATACAGATCGAGGTGTAGATATTTCCATGTTTATACAGATAGCGGTGTAGATATTTCCATGTTTTTACAGATATCGGTGTAGATATTTCCATGTTTACACAGATTGCGGTGTAGATATTTCCATCTTTCTACAGATGGCATTGTAGATATTTCCATGTTCATGCAGATGGAGGTGTAGATATTTCCATGTTTATATAGATGGTGTTGCAGATATTACCATGTTTATACAGATAGCGGTGTAGATATTTCCATGTTTATACAGATCGTGGTGAAGGTATTTCCATGATTATACAAATCGCGGTGTAGATATTTGCATGTTTATACAGATAGCGGTGTAGATATTTAAATGTTTATACAGATAGCGGTGTAGATATTTCCATGTTTATAGAGATAGCGGTGTAGGTATTTCCATGTTTATAGACATAGCGGTGTAGATATTTCCATGTTTATATAGATGGCGTTGTAGATATTTCCATGTTTATACCGATAGATATGTTGGTATTTCCACGTTTATAAAGATAGCAATGTAGATATTTCCATGTTTATACAGCTCGCGGTGCAGATATTTATATCTTTATACAGATGGCATTGTAGATATTTCCTTATTCACACAGATGGAGGTGTAGATGTTTCCATGTTTATACAGATGGCGGAGTAGTTTGTTTCATGTTTATGGAGATGGCAGTGTAGATATTTTCATGTTTATAGAGATGGCGGTGTAGATATTTACATGTTTATAGAGATTGCAGTGTAGATATCTACATGTTTATACAGATGGCGCTGTAGTTATTTCCATGTTTATACAGATCGCGGTGTAGATATTTCCATGTTTATACAGATAGCGGTGTAGATATTTCCATGTTTATATAGATGGTGGTGTAGATATTACCAAGTTTATACAGATAGCGGTGTAGATATTTCCATGTTTATACAGATCGCTTTGAAGATATTTCCATGTTTATACAGATCGCGGTGTAGATATTTCCATGCTTATACAGATTGTGGTGTAGATATTTCCATGTTTATAAAGATAGCGGTGTAGATATTTCCATGTTTATATAGATGGTGGTGTAGGTATTACCATGTTTATACAGATAGCGGTGTAGATATTTCCATGTTTATACAGATCGTGGTGAAAATATTTCCATGTTTATACAAATCACGGTGTAGATATTTCCATGTTTATACAGAACGCGGTGTAGATATTTCCAGGTTTATATAGATAGCGGTGTAGATATTTCCATGTTTATACAGATAGCGGTGTAGATATTTCCATGTTTATAGAGATAGCGGTGTAGGTATTTCCATGTTTATAGACATAGCGGTGTAGATATTTCCATGGTTATATAGATGGCGTTGTAGATATTTCCATGTTTATACGGATGGCGATGTTGGTATTTCAACGTCTATACAGATAGCGATGTAGATATTTACATGTTTATACAGCTCGCAGTGCAGATATTTACATCTTTTTACAGATGGCATTGTAGATATTTCCTTATTCACACAGATGGCGGTGTAGATGTTTCCATGTTTATACAGATGGCGGAGTAGTTAGTTCCATGTTTATGGAGATGGCAGTGTAGATATTTTCATGTTTATAGAGATGGCGGTGTAGATATTTCCATGTTTATAGAGATAGCAGTGTAGATATTTACATGTTTATACAGATGGCTGTGTAGATATTTCCATGTGTATACAGATGGCATTGAGGATAATTCCATGTTTATACAGATGACTGTAGAGGTATTTCCATGTTTTACAGATGGCTGTGCAGATATTTCCATGTTTATAGAGATAGCGGTGTAGATATTTCCATGTTTGTACAGATGGCGTTGTTGATATTTCCATCTATACACAGATGGCCGTGTAGATATTTCCATGTTTATACAGATGCCAGCGTAGATATTTCCATGGACATGCAGATGGCGGTGTAGATATTTCCATGTTTATACAGATAGCGGTGTAGATATTTCCATGTTTTCACAGATGGTGGTGTAGATATTTCCGTGTTTATACACATGGCGGAGTAGATACTTCCATCTTTATGGAGATGGCAGTGTAGATATTTTCATGTTTATAGAGATGGCGGTGTAGATATTTCCATATTTATAGAGATAGCGGTGTAGATATTTCCATCTTTTTACAGATGTCAGTGTAGATATTTCCATGTTTATACAGATGGCGGTGTAGATATTTCCATACTTATACAGATGTCTGTGTAGATATTTCCATGTGTATACAGATGGTATTGTAGGTATTTCCATGTTTATACAGATGGTGGTGTAGATATTTCCATGTTTATTCAGATGACTGTGTAGATATTTCCATGTTTTTACAGATGGCAGTGTAGATAATTCAATGTTTATAGAGATGGCGCTGTAGATATTTCCATGTTTATACAGATCGCGGTGTAGATATTTCCATGTTTATACAGATAGCGGTGTAGATATTTCCATGTTTATACAGATGGTGGTGTAGATATTTCCATGTTTATACAGATGACTGTATAGGTATTTCCATGTTTTTACCAATGGCATAGTAGATATTTCCATGTTTACAGACATAGCAGTGTAGATATTCCCATATTTATACAGATGGCCGTGTAGATATTTCCATGTTTATAGAGATAGCGGTGTAGATATTTCCATATTTATACAGATAACGGTGTAGATATTTCCATGTTTATACAGATAGCAGTGAAAATATTTCCATGTTTATACAGAGAACGGTGTAGATATTTCCATGTTTATAGAGATAGCGGTGTAGATATTTCCATGTTTATACAGATAGCGATGTAGATATTTCCATGTGTATACAGACCGCGGTGTAAATATTTCCATGTTTATACAGATAGCTTTGCAGTTATTTCCATGTTTGTACAGATGGCGTTGTTGATATTTCCATCTATACACAGATGGCCGTGTAGATATTTCCATGTTTATACAGATGGCAGCGTAGATATTTCCATGGACATGCAGATGGCGGTGTAGATATTTCCATGTTTGTACAGATAGCGGTGTAGATATTTCCATGTTTTCACAGATGGTGGTGTAGATATTTCCGTGTTCATACACATTGCGGAGTAGATACTTCCATCTTTATGGAGATGGCAGTGTAGATATTTTCATGTTTATAGAGATGGCGGTGTAGATATTTCCATATTTCTAGAGATAGCGGTGTAGATATTTCCATCTTTCTACAGATGGCAGTGTAGATATTTCCATGTTTATACAGATGGAGGTGTAGATATTTCCATACTTATACAGATGTCTGTGTAGGTATTTCCATGTGTATACAGATGGTATTGTAGGTATTTCCATGTTTATACAGATGGTGGTGTATTTATTTCCATGTTTATTCAAATGACTGTGTATATATTTCCATGTTTTCACAGATGGCAGTGTAGATATTTCAATGTTTATAGAGATGACGCTGTAGGTATTTCCATGATTATACAGATCGCGGTGTAGATATTTCCATGTTTATACAGATAGCGGTGTAGATATTTCCATGTTTTTACAGATATCGGTGTAGATATTTCCATGTTTACACAGATTGCGGTGTAGATATTTCCATCTTTCTACAGATGGCATTGTAGATATTTCCATGTTTATGCAGATGGCGGTGTAGATATTTCCATGTTTATATAGATGGCGTTGTAGATATTTCCATGTTTATACCGATAGATATGTTGGTATTTCCACGTTTATACAGATAGCAATGTAGATATTTCCATGTTTATACAGCTCGCGGTGCAGATATTTATATCTTTATACAGATGGCATTGTAGATATTTCCTTATTCACACAGATGGAGGTGTAGATGTTTCCATGTTTATACAGATGGCAGAGTAGTTTGTTTCATGTTTATGGAGATGGCAGTGTAGATATTTTCATGTTTATAGAGATGGCGGTGTAGATATTTCCATGTTTATAGAGATAGCAGTGTAGATATTTACATGTTTATACAGATGGCGCTGTAGATATTTCCATGTTTATACAGATCGCGGTGTAGATATTTCCATGTTTATACAGATAGCGGTGTAGATATTTCCATGTTTATATAGATGGCGATGTAGATATTACCAAGTTTATACAGATAGCGGTGTAGATATTTCCATGTTTATACAGATCGCGGTGAAGGTATTTCCATGTTTATACAGATCGCGGTGTAGATATTTCCATGCTTATACAGATCGTTGTGTAGATATTTCCATGTTTATAAAGATAGCGGTGTAGATATTTCCATGTTTATATAGATGGTGGTGTAGGTATTACCATGTTTATACAGATAGCGGTGTAGATATTTCCATGTTTATACAGATCGTGGTGAAGATATTTCCATGTTTATACAAATCGCGGTGTAGATATTTCCATGTTTATACAGAACGCGGTGTAGATATTTCCAGGTTTATATAGATAGCGGTGTAGATATTTCCATGTTTATACAGATAGCGGTGTAGATATTTCCATGTTTATAGAGATAGCGGTGTAGGTATTTCCATGTTTATAGACATAGCGGTGTAGATATTTCCATGGTTATATAGATGGCGTTGTAGATATTTCCGTTTATACCGATGGCGATGTTGGTATTTCAACGTCTATACAGATAGCGATGTAGATATTTACATGTTTATACAGCTCGCGGTGCAGATATTTACATCTTATTACAGATGGCATTGTAGATATTTCCTTATTCACACAGATGGCGGTGTAGATGTTTCCATGTTTATACAGATGGCGGAGTAGTTAGTTCCATGTTTATGAAGATGGCAGTGTAGATATTTTCATGTTTATAGAGATGGCGGTGTAGATATTTCCATGTTTATAGAGATAGCAGTGTAGATATTTACATGTTTATACAGATGGCTGTGTAGATATTTCCATGTGTATACAGATGGCATTGAGGATAATTCCATGTTTATACAGATGACTGTAGAGGTATTTCCATGTTTTACAGATGGCTGTGCAGATATTTCCATGTTTATAGAGATAGCGGTGTAGATATTTCCATGTTTGTACAGATGGCGTTGTTGATATTTCCATCTATACACAGATGGCCGTGTAGATATTTCCATGTTTATACAGATGCCAGCGTAGATATTTCCATGGACATGCAGATGGCGGTGTAGATATTTCCATGTTTATACAGATAGCGGTGTAGAAATTTCCATGTTTTCACAGATGGTGGTGTAGATATTTCCTTGTTTATACACATGGCGGAGCAGATACTTCCATCTTTATAGAGATGGCAGTGTAGATATTTTCATGTTTATAGAGATGGCGTTGTAGATATTTCCATATTTATAGAGATAGCGGTGTAGATATTTCCATCTTTCTACAGATGTCAGTGTAGATATTTCCATGTTTATACAGATGGCGGTGTAGATATTTCCATACTTATACAGATGTCTGTGTAGATATTTCCATGTGTATACAGATGGTATTGTAGGTATTTCCATGTTTATACAGATGGTGGTGTAGATATTTCCATGTTTATTCAGATGACTGTGTAGATATTTCCATGTTTTTACAGATGGCAGTGTAGATATTTCAATGTTTATAGAGATGGCGCTGTAGATATTTCCATGTTTATACAGATCGCGGTGTAGATATTTCCATGTTTATACAGATAGCGGTGTAGATATTTCCATGTTTATACAGATGGTGGTGTAGATATTTCCATGTTTATACAGATGACTATATAGGTATTTCCATGTTTTTACCAATGGCATAGTAGATATTTCCATGTTTACAGACATAGCAGTGTAGATATTTCCATATTTATACAGATGGCCGTGTAGATATTTCCATGTTTATAGAGATAGCGGTGTAGATATTTCCATATTTATACAGATAACGGTGTAGATATTTCCATGTTTATACAGATAGCAGTGAAAATATTTCCATGTTTATACAGAGAACGGTGTAGATATTTCCATGTTTATAGAGATAGCGGTGTAGATATTTCCAAGTTTATACAGATAGCGATGTAGATATTTCCATGTGTATACACACCGCGGTGTAAATATTTCCATGTTTATACAGCTAGCTTTGCAGTTATTTCCATGTTTGTACAGATGGCGGGGTTGATATTTCCATCTATACACAGATGACCGTGTAGATATTTCCATGTTTATACAGCTGGCGGCGCAGATATTTCTATGGATATGTAGATGGCGGTGTAAATATTTCCGTGTTTATACAGAAAGCGGTGTAGTTATTTCCATGTTTATATAGATAGCGGGGTAGATATTTCCATGTATATACACATGGCTGTGTAGATATTTCCATGTTTATACAGATGGCGGTGTAGATATTTCCATGTTTATACAGATAACTTTGTAAGTATTTCCATGTTGATACAGATGGCGGTGTAGATATTTCGATGTTTATAGAGATAGCAGTGGAGATATTTCCACGTTTATGCAGATAGCGGTGTAGATATTTCCATGTTTATACTGATCGCGGTGTAGATATTTCCATGTTTATAGAAATGGCGGTGTAGTTATTTCCATGTTCATAGAGATAGCGGTGTTGATTTTTCCATGTTTATAGAGTTAGCGGTGTGGATATTTCCATGTTTATACAGATAGGGGTGTAGATATTTCCATGTTTATACAGATGACGGTGTAGATGTTTCCATGTTTATACAGATCATGGTGTACATATTTCCATGTTTATACAGATCGCGGAGTTGATATTACCATGTTTATAGAGATAGCGGTGCAAATATTTCCACATTTATTCAGATAGCGGTGTAGTTATTAGCATGTTTATACAGATAGCGGTGTAGATATTTCCATGTATAAACAGATGTCTGTGTATATATTTCCATGTTTAAACAGATGGCGGTGTAGATATTTCCATGTATATACAGATGGCTGTGTAGATATTTCCATGTTTATACAGCTAGCTGTGTAGATATTTCCAAGTTTATACAGATGACTTTGTAGGTATTTCCATGTTTATACAGATTGCGGTGTAGATATTTCCGTGTTTATACACATGACTGTGTAGGTATCTCCATGTTTATACAGAGGGCTGTGTAGATATTTCCATGTTTATAGAGATAGCTGTGCAGATATTTCCATGTTTATACAGATAGCGGTGTAAATATTTCCATGTTTATACAGATCGTGGTGAAGATATTTCCATGTTTATACAGATACCGGTGTAGATATTTACATGTTTATACAGACCGCAGTGTAGCTATTTCCATGTTTATAGAGATAGCGGTGTAGATATTTCCATGTTTGTACAGATGGCGGTGTTGATGTTTCCATCTATACACAGATTGCCGTGTAGCTATTTCCATGTGTATACAGATGGCATTGTACATATTTCCATGTTTATACAGATGGTCGTGTAGATATTTCCGTGTTTATACAGATGACTTCATAGGTATTTCCATGTGTTTACAGATGGCATTGTAGATATTTCCATGTTTATAGAGATAGCAATGTAGATATTTCCATTTTTATACAGATTGCGGTGTAGATATTTCCATGTTGATACAGATAGCGGTGTAGATATTTCCATGTTTATACAGGTAGCGGTGTGGAAATTCCCATGTTTATACAGATCGCTTTGTAGACATTTCCATTTTTCTACAGATGTCAGTGTAGATATTTCCAAGTTTATACAGATTGCAGTGTAGATATTTCCATGTTTATACTGATGTCTGTGTAGATATTTCCATGTTTATTCAGATGGCGGTGTAGATATTTCCATGTTTATAGATATGGCGGTGTAGTTATTTCTATGTTTATAGAGATAGCAGTGTAAATATCTCCATGTTTATAGAGATGGTGGTGTAAGTATTTTCATGTTTATAGAGATAGCGGTGTAGATATTTCCATATTTCTACAGATGACTGTGTAGATATTTCCATGATTGTACAGATGGAAGGGTAGATATTTCCATGTTTATAGAGATAGCGGTGAAGATATTTTCATGTTTATACAGATTGTCGTGGAGATATGTCCATGTTTATACAGATTGCAATGGAGATATTTACACGTTAATACACATAGCTGTGTAGATATTTCCATGTTTATACAGATAGCGGTGTAGATTTTTCCATGTTTATACAGATGGCTGTGTCGATATTTCCATGTTTATACAGAGATCTCTGTAGATATTTCCAAGTTTATATAGATGACAGTGTTGATATTTCCAGGTTTATACATATGACTGTGTAGATATTTCCATGTTAATACAGATGGCGGTGTAGATATTGCCATGTATATAGAGATAGCGGTGTAGATATTTCCATGTTTATTGAGATAGCGGTGTAAATATTTCCATATTTATTCAGATAGTGGTGTAGATATTTCCATGTTTTTATAGATAGAGGTGTAGATATTTCCATCTTTATTCAGAGAGTGCTGTACATATTTCCATGTTTATACAGATCACTGTGTAGATATTTCCATGTTTTTACAGGTAACGTTGTAGATATTTCCATCTTTATACAAACGGTGGTGTAGATATTTCCATGTTCCTACACATGACTGTGTAGTTATTTCCATGTTTATACAGATGGCGGTGTAGATATTTCCATATTTATAGAGATAGCAGTGTAGATATTTCCAGGTTTATACAGATAGCGGTGTAAATATTTACATGTTTATACAGATCGTGGTGTAGATATTTCCATGTTTATACAGATACCGGTGTAGATATTTCCATGTTTATACAGACTGCAGTGTAGGTATTTCTATGTTTATACAGATAGCAGTGTAGATATTTCCATGTTTGTTCAGATGGCGGTGTTGATATTTCCATCTGTACACAGATTGCCGTGTAGATATTTCCATCTTTATACAGATGGCGTTGTAGATATTTCCATGGATATGCAGAGGGCGGTGTGGATATTTCCATGTTTATAGAGATAGCGGTGTAGGTATTTCCATGTTTATAGACATAGCGGTGTAGATATTTCCATGTTTATGTAGATGGGGTTGTAGATATTTCCATGTTTATACCGATAGCGGTGTTGGTATTTCCACGTTTATACAGATAGCGATGTAGATATTTCCATGTTTATACAGCTCGTGGTGCAAATATTTATATCTTTATACAGATGGCATTGTAGATATTTCCTTATTCACACAGATGGCGGTGTAGATGTTTGTATGTTTATACAGATGGCGGAATAGTTAGTTCCATGTTTATGGAGATGGCAGTGTAGATATTTTCATGTTTATAGAGATGGCTGTGTAGATATTTCCATGTTTATAGAGATAGCAGTGTAGATATTTACATGTTTTTACAGATGGCTATGTATATATTTCCATGTGTATAAAGATGGCATTGTAGATATTTCCAAGTTTATACAGATGACTGTATAGGCATTTCCATGTTTTTACAGATGGCAGTGCAGATATTTCCATGTTTATAGAGATAGCGGTGTAGATATTTCCATGTTTGTACAGATGGCGGTGCTGATATTTCCATATATACACAGATGGCCATGTAGATATTTCCATGTTTATACAGATGGCGGCATAGTTATTTCCATGGACATTCAGATGGCGGTGTAGTTATTTCCATGTTTATACAGATAGCGGTGTAGATATTTCCATGTTTACACAGATGGTGGTGTAGATATTTCCGTGTTTATACACATGGTGGTGTAGATACTTCCATCTTTATGGAGATGGCAGTGTAGATATTTTCATGTTTACAGAGATGCAGGTGTAGATATTTCCATATTTATAGAGATAGCGGTTTAGATATTTCCTTCTTTCTACAGATGGCAGTGTAGATATTTCCATGTTTATACAGATGGCGGTGTAGATATTTCCATATTTATACAGATGTCTGTGTAGGTATTTCTATGTGTATACAGATGGTATCGTAGTTATTTCCATGTTTATACAGATGGTGGTGTAGATATTTCCATGTTTATTCAGATGACTGTGTAGATATTTCCATGTTTTTACAGATGGCACTGTAGATATTTCAATGTTTATAGAGATGGCGCTGTAGATATTTCCATGTTTATACAGATAACGGTGGAGATATTTCCATGTTTATACAGACAGCAGTGGAGATATTTCCATGTTTATACACATAGCGGTGTACATATTTCCATGTGTATAGAGACAGCGGTGTAGGTATTTCCACGTTTATACAGATAGCGGTGCAGAAATTTCCATGTTTATACAGATGCCTATGCAGATATTTCCATATTTATACAGAGGGCTGTGTAGATATTTCTGCGTTTATACAGACGGCAGGGTAGATATTTCCATGTTCCTACACATGACTGTGTAGGTATTTCCATGTTTATACAGATGGCTTTGTATTTATTTCCATCTTTATAGAGATAGAGGTGCAGATATTTCCATGTTTATACAGAGGGCGGTGGATATATTTCCATGTTTATACAGATCGTGATGTAGATATTTCCATGTTTATACAGATACCGGTGTAGATATTTCAATGTTTATACAGACCACAGTGTAGGTATTTCCATGTTTATAAAGATGGCAGTGTAGATATTTCCATGTTTGTACAGCTGGCGGTGTTGATGTTTCCATCTATACACAGATTGCCGTGTATGTATTTCCATGTGTACACAGATGGCATTGTAGATATTTCCATGTTTATACAGATGGTGCTGTAGGTATTTCCATGTTTACACAGATGACTGTATTGGTATTTCCACGTTTATACAGATGGCGGTGTAGATATTTCCATGTTTATACAGATGACTGTAGAGGTATTTCCATGTTTTTGCAGATGGCAGTGCAGATATTTCCATGTTTATAGAGATAGCGGTGTAGATATTTCCATGTTTGTACAGATGGCGGTGTTGATATTTCCATCTATACGCAGATGGCCGTGTATATATTTCCATGTTTATACAGATGGCGGCGTAGATATTTCCATGGACATGCAGATGGCAGTGTACATATTTCCATGTTTATACAGATAGCGGTGTAGATATTTCCATGTTTTCACAGATGGTGGTGTAGAGATTTCCGTGTTTATACACATGGCGGTGTAGATACTTCCATCTTTATGGAGATGGCAGTGTAGATATTTTCATGTTTATAGAGATGGCGGTGTAGATATTTCCATATTTATAGAGATAGCGGTGTAGATATTTCCATCTTTCTACACATGGCAGTGTAGATATTTCCATGTTTATACAGATGGCGGTGTAGATATTTCCATACTTATACAGATGTCTGTGAAGATATTTCCATGTGTATACAGATGGTATTGTAGGTATTTCCATGTTTATACAGATGGTGGTGTATATACTTCCATGTTTATTCAGATGACTGTGTTGATATTTAAATGTTTTTACAGATGGCAGTGTAGATATTTCAATGTTTATAGAGATGGCGCTGTAGATATTTCCATGTTCATACAGATCGAGGTGTAGATATTTCCATGTTTATACAGATAGCGGTGTAGATATTTCCATGTTTTTACAGATATCGGTGTAGATATTTCCATGTTTACACAGATTGCGGTGTAGATATTTCCATCTTTCTACAGATGGCATTGTAGATATTTCCATGTTCATGCAGATGGAGGTGTAGATATTTCCATGTTTATATAGATGGTGTTGCAGATATTACCATGTTTATACAGATAGCGGTGTAGATATTTCCATGTTTATACAGATCGTGGTGAAGGTATTTCCATGATTATACAAATCGCGGTGTAGATATTTGCATGTTTATACAGATAGCGGTGTAGATATTTAAATGTTTATACAGATAGCGGTGTAGATATTTCCATGTTTATAGAGATAGCGGTGTAGGTATTTCCATGTTTATAGACATAGCGGTGTAGATATTTCCATGTTTATATAGATGGCGTTGTAGATATTTCCATGTTTATACCGATAGATATGTTGGTATTTCCACGTTTATAAAGATAGCAATGTAGATATTTCCATGTTTATACAGCTCGCGGTGCAGATATTTATATCTTTATACAGATGGCATTGTAGATATTTCCTTATTCACACAGATGGAGGTGTAGATGTTTCCATGTTTATACAGATGGCGGAGTAGTTTGTTTCATGTTTATGGAGATGGCAGTGTAGATATTTTCATGTTTATAGAGATGGCGGTGTAGATATTTACATGTTTATAGAGATTGCAGTGTAGATATCTACATGTTTATACAGATGGCGCTGTAGTTATTTCCATGTTTATACAGATCGCGGTGTAGATATTTCCATGTTTATACAGATAGCGGTGTAGATATTTCCATGTTTATATAGATGGTGGTGTAGATATTACCAAGTTTATACAGATAGCGGTGTAGATATTTCCATGTTTATACAGATGGCTTTGAAGATATTTCCATGTTTATACAGATCGCGGTGTAGATATTTCCATGCTTATACAGATCGTGGTGTAGATATTTCCATGTTTATAAAGATAGCGGTGTAGATATTTCCATGTTTATATAGATGGTGGTGTAGGTATTACCATGTTTATACAGATAGCGGTGTAGATATTTCCATGTTTATACAGATCGTGGTGAAAATATTTCCATGTTTATACAAATCGCGGTGTAGATATTTCCATGTTTATACAGAACGCGGTGTAGATATTTCCAGGTTTATATAGATAGCGGTGTAGATATTTCCATGTTTATACAGATAGCGGTGTAGATATTTCCATGTTTATAGAGATAGCGGTGTAGGTATTTCCATGTTTATAGACATAGCGGTGTAGATATTTCCATGGTTATATAGATGGCGTTGTAGATATTTCCATGTTTATACGGATGGCGATGTTGGTATTTCAACGTCTATACAGATAGCGATGTAGATATTTACATGTTTATACAGCTCGCGGTGCAGATATTTACATCTTTTTACAGATGGCATTGTAGATATTTCCTTATTCACACAGATGGCGGTGTAGATGTTTCCATGTTTATACAGATGGCGGAGTAGTTAGTTCCATGTTTATGGAGATGGCAGTGTAGATATTTTCATGTTTATAGAGATGGCGGTGTAGATATTTCCATGTTTATAGAGATAGCAGTGTAGATATTTACATGTTTATACAGATGGCTGTGTAGATATTTCCATGTGTATACAGATGGCATTGAGGATAATTCCATGTTTATACAGATGACTGTAGAGGTATTTCCATGTTTTACAGATGGCTTTGCAGATATTTCCATGTTTATAGAGATAGCGGTGTAGATATTTCCATGTTTGTACAGATGGCGTTGTTGATATTTCCATCTATACACAGATGGCCGTGTAGATATTTCCATGTTTATACAGATGCCAGCGTAGATATTTCCATGGACATGCAGATGGCGGTGTAGATATTTCCATGTTTATACAGATAGCGGTGTAGATATTTCCATGTTTTCACAGATGGTGGTGTAGATATTTCCGTGTTTATACACATGGCGGAGTAGATACTTCCATCTTTATGGAGATGGCAGTGTAGATATTTTCATGTTTATAGAGATGGCGGTGTAGATATTTCCATATTTATAGAGATAGCGGTGTAGATATTTCCATCTTTCTACAGATGTCAGTGTAGATATTTCCATGTTTATACAGATGGCGGTGTAGATATTTCCATACTTATACAGATGTCTGTGTAGATATTTCCATGTGTATACAGATGGTATTGTAGGTATTTCCATGTTTATACAGATGGTGGTGTAGATATTTCCATGTTTATTCAGATGACTGTGTAGATATTTCCATGTTTTTACAGATGGCAGTGTAGATATTTCAATGTTTATAGAGATGGCGCTGTAGATATTTCCATGTTTATACAGATCGCGGTGTAGATATTTCCATGTTTATACAGATAGCGGTGTAGATATTTCCATGTTTATACAGATGGTGGTGTAGATATTTCCATGTTTATACAGATGACTGTATAGGTATTTCCATGTTTTTACCAATGGCATAGTAGATATTTCCATGTTTACAGACATAGCAGTGTAGATATTCCCATATTTATACAGATGGCCGTGTAGATATTTCCATGTTTATAGAGATAGCGGTGTAGATATTTCCATATTTATACAGATAACGGTGTAGATATTTCCATGTTTATACAGATAGCAGTGAAAATATTTCCATGTTTATACAGAGAACGGTGTAGATATTTCCATGTTTATAGAGATAGCGGTGTAGATATTTCCATGTTTATACAGATAGCGATGTAGATATTTCCATGTGTATACAGACCGCGGTGTAAATATTTCCATGTTTATACAGATAGCTTTGCAGTTATTTCCATGTTTGTACAGATGGCGTTGTTGATATTTCCATCTATACACAGATGGCCGTGTAGATATTTCCATGTTTATACAGATGGCAGCGTAGATATTTCCATGGACATGCAGATGGCGGTGTAGATATTTCCATGTTTGTACAGATAGCGGTGTAGATATTTCCATGTTTTCACAGATGGTGGTGTAGATATTTCCGTGTTCATACACATGGCGGAGTAGATACTTCCATCTTTATGGAGATGGCAGTGTAGATATTTTCATGTTTATAGAGATGGCGGTGTAGATATTTCCATATTTCTAGAGATAGTGGTGTAGATATTTCCATCTTTCTACAGATGGCAGTGTAGATATTTCCATGTTTATACAGATGGAGGTGTAGATATTTCCATACTTATACAGATGTCTGTGTAGATATTTCCATGTGTATACAGATGGTATTGTAGGTATTTCCATGTTTATACAGATGGTGGTGTATTTATTTCCATGTTTATTCAAATGACTGTGTATATATTTCCATGTTTTCACAGATGGCAGTGTACATATTTCAATGTTTATAGAGATGACGCTGTAGGTATTTCCATGATTATACAGATCGCGGTGTAGATATTTCCATGTTTATACAGATAGCGGTGTAGATATTTCCATGTTTTTACAGATATCGGTGTAGATATTTCCATGTTTACACAGATTGCGGTGTAGATATTTCCATCTTTCTACAGATGGCATTGTAGATATTTCCATGTTTATGCAGATGGCGGTGTAGATATTTCCATGTTTATATAGATGGCGTTGTAGATATTTCCATGTTTATACCGATAGATATGTTGGTATTTCCACGTTTATACAGATAGCAATGTAGATATTTCCATGTTTATACAGCTCGCGGTGCAGATATTTATATCTTTATACAGATGGCATTGTAGATATTTCCTTATTCACACAGATGGAGGTGTAGATGTTTCCATGTTTATACAGATGGCAGAGTAGTTTGTTTCATGTTTATGGAGATGGCAGTGTAGATATTTTCATGTTTATAGAGATGGCGGTGTAGATATTTCCATGTTTATAGAGATAGCAGTGTAGATATTTACATGTTTATACAGATGGCGCTGTAGATATTTCCATGTTTATACAGATCGCGGTGTAGATATTTCCATGTTTATACAGATAGCGGTGCAGATATTTCCATGTTTATATAGATGGCGGTGTAGATATTACCAAGTTTATACAGATAGCGGTGTAGATATTTCCTTGTTTATATAGATCGCGGTGAAGGTATTTCCATGTTTATACAGATCGCGGTGTAGATATTTCCATGCTTATACAGATCGTGGTGTAGATATTTCCATGTTTATAAAGATAGCGGTGTAGATATTTCCATGTTTATATAGATGGTGGTGTAGGTATTACCATGTTTATACAAATAGCGGTGTAGATATTTCCATGTTTATACAGATCGTGGTGAAGATATTTCCATGTTTATACAAATCGCGGTGTAGATATTTCCATGTTTATACAGAACGCGGTGTAGATATTTCCAGGTTTATATAGATAGCGGTGTAGATATTTCCATGTTTATACAGATAGCGGTGTAGATATTTCCATGTTTATAGAGATAGCGGTATAGGTATTTCCATGTTTATAGACATAGCGGTGTAGATATTTCCATGGTTATATAGATGGCGTTGTAGATATTTCCGTTTATACCGATGGCGATGTTGGTATTTCAACGTCTATACAGATAGCGATGTAGATATTTACATGTTTATACAGCTCGCGGTGCAGATATTTACATCTTTTTACAGATGGCATTGTAGATATTTCCTTATTCACACAGATGGCGGTGTAGATGTTTCCATGTTTATACAGATGGCGGAGTAGTTAGTTCCATGTTTATGAAGATGGCAGTGTAGATATTTTCATGTTTATAGAGATGGCGGTGTAGATATTTCCATGTTTATAGAGATAGCAGTGTAGATATTTACATGTTTATACAGATGGCTGTGTAGGTATTTCCATGTGTATACAGATGGCATTGAGGATAATTCCATGTTTATACAGATGACTGTAGAGGTATTTCCATGTTTTACAGATGGCTGTGCAGATATTTCCATGTTTATAGAGATAGCGGTGTAGATATTTCCATGTTTGTACAGATGGCGTTGTTGATATTTCCATCTATACACAGATGGCCGTGTAGATATTTCCATGTTTATACAGATGCCAGCGTAGATATTTCCATGGACATGCAGATGGCGGTGTAGATATTTCCATGTTTATACAGATAGCGGTGTAGAAATTTCCATGTTTTCACAGATGGTGGTGTAGATATTTCCTTGTTTATACACATGGCGGAGCAGATAATTCCATCTTTATAGAGATGGCAGTGTAGATATTTTCATGTTTATAGAGATGGCGGTGTAGATATTTCCATATTTATAGAGATAGCGGTGTAGATATTTCCATCTTTCTACAGATGTCAGTGTAGATATTTCCATGTTTATACAGATGGCGGTGTAGATATTTCCATACTTATACAGATGTCTGTGTAGATATTTCCATGTGTATACAGATGGTATTGTAGGTATTTCCATGTTTATACAGATGGTGGTGTAGATATTTCCATGTTTATTCAGATGACTGTGTAGATATTTCCATGTTTTTACAGATGGCAGTGTAGATATTTCAATGTTTATAGAGATGGCGCTGTAGATATTTCCATGTTTATACAGATCGCGGTGTAGATATTTCCATGTTTATACAGATAGCGGTGTAGATATTTCCATGTTTATACAGATGGTGGTGTAGATATTTCCATGTTTATACAGATGACTATATAGGTATTTCCATGTTTTTACCAATGGCATAGTAGATATTTCCATGTTTACAGACATAGCAGTGTAGATATTTCCATATTTATACAGATGGCCGTGTAGATATTTCCATGTTTATAGAGATAGCGGTGTAGATATTTCCATATTTATACAGATAACGGTGTAGATATTTCCATGTTTATACAGATAGCAGTGAAAATATTTCCATGTTTATACAGAGAACGGTGTAGATATTTCCATGTTTATAGAGATAGCGGTGTAGATATTTCCATGTTTATACAGATAGCGATGTAGATATTTCCATGTGTATACACACCGCGGTGTAAATATTTCCATGTTTATACAGCTAGCTTTGCAGTTATTTCCATGTTTGTACAGATGGCGGGGTTGATATTTCCATCTATACACAGATGACCGTGTAGATATTTCCATGTTTATACAGCTGGCGGCGCAGATATTTCTATGGATATGTAGATGGCGGTGTAAATATTTCCGTGTTTATACAGAAAGCGGTGTAGTTATTTCCATGTTTATATAGATAGCGGGGTAGATATTTCCATGTATATACACATGGCTGTGTAGATATTTCCATGTTTATACAGATGGCGGTGTAGATATTTCCATGTTTATACAGATAACTTTGTAAGTATTTCCATGTTGATACAGATGGCGGTGTAGATATTTCGATGTTTATAGAGATAGCAGTGGAGATATTTCCACGTTTATGCAGATAGCGGTGTAGATATTTCCATGTTTATACTGATCGCGGTGTAGATATTTCCATGTTTATAGAAATGGCGGTGTAGTTATTTCCATGTTCATAGAGATAGCGGTGTTGATTTTTCCATGTTTATAGAGTTAGCGGTGTGGATATTTCCATGTTTATACAGATAGGGGTGTAGATATTTCCATGTTTATACAGATGACGGTGTAGATGTTTCCATGTTTATACAGATCATGGTGTACATATTTCCATGTTTATACAGATCGCGGAGTTGATATTACCATGTTTATAGAGATAGCGGTGCAAATATTTCCACATTTATTCAGATAGCGGTGTAGTTATTAGCATGTTTATACAGATAGCGGTGTAGATATTTCCATGTATAAACAGATGTCTGTGTATATATTTCCATGTTTAAACAGATGGCGGTGTAGATATTTCCATGTATATACAGATGGCTGTGTAGATATTTCCATGTTTATACAGCTAGCTGTGTAGATATTTCCAAGTTTATACAGATGACTTTGTAGGTATTTCCATGTTTATACAGATTGCGGTGTAGATATTTCCGTGTTTATACACATGACTGTGTAGGTATCTCCATGTTTATACAGAGGGCTGTGTAGATATTTCCATGTTTATAGAGATAGCTGTGCAGATATTTCCATGTTTATACAGATAGCGGTGTAAATATTTCCATGTTTATACAGATCGTGGTGAAGATATTTCCATGTTTATACAGATACCGGTGTAGATATTTACATGTTTATACAGACCGCAGTGTAGGTATTTCCATGTTTATAGAGATAGCGGTGTAGATATTTCCATGTTTGTACAGATGGCGGTGTTGATGTTTCCATCTATACACAGATTGCCGTGTAGCTATTTCCATGTGTATACAGATGGCATTGTACATATTTCCATGTTTATACAGATGGTCGTGTAGATATTTCCGTGTTTATACAGATGACTTCATAGGTATTTCCATGTGTTTACAGATGGCATTGTAGATATTTCCATGTTTATAGAGATAGCAATGTAGATATTTCCATTTTTATACAGATTGCGGTGTAGATATTTCCATGTTGATACAGATAGCGGTGTAGATATTTCCATGTTTATACAGGTAGCGGTGTGGAAATTCCCATGTTTATACAGATCGCTTTGTAGACATTTCCATTTTTCTACAGATGTCAGTGTAGATATTTCCAAGTTTATACAGATTGCAGTGTAGATATTTCCATGTTTATACTGATGTCTGTGTAGATATTTCCATGTTTATTCAGATGGCGGTGTAGATATTTCCATGTTTATAGATATGGCGGTGTAGTTATTTCTATGTTTATAGAGATAGCAGTGTAAATATCTCCATGTTTATAGAGATGGTGGTGTAAGTATTTTCATGTTTATAGAGATAGCGGTGTAGATATTTCCATATTTCTACAGATGACTGTGTAGATATTTCCATGATTGTACAGATGGAAGGGTAGATATTTCCATGTTTATAGAGATAGCGGTGAAGATATTTTCATGTTTATACAGATTGTCGTGGAGATATGTCCATGTTTATACAGATTGCAATGGAGATATTTACACGTTAATACACATAGCTGTGTAGATATTTCCATGTTTATACAGATAGCGGTGTAGATTTTTCCATGTTTATACAGATGGCTGTGTCGATATTTCCATGTTTATACAGAGATCTCTGTAGATATTTCCAAGTTTATATAGATGACAGTGTTGATATTTCCAGGTTTATACATATGACTGTGTAGATATTTCCATGTTAATACAGATGGCGGTGTAGATATTGCCATGTATATAGAGATAGCGGTGTAGATATTTCCATGTTTATTGAGATAGCGGTGTAAATATTTCCATATTTATTCAGATAGTGGTGTAGATATTTCCATGTTTTTATAGATAGCGGTGTAGATATTTCCATCTTTATTCAGAGAGTGCTGTACATATTTCCATGTTTATACAGATCACTGTGTAGATATTTCCATGTTTTTACAGGTAACGTTGTAGATATTTCCATCTTTATACAAACGGTGGTGTAGATATTTCCATGTTCCTACACATGACTGTGTAGTTATTTCCATGTTTATACAGATGGCGGTGTAGATATTTCCATATTTATAGAGATAGCAGTGTAGATATTTCCAGGTTTATACAGATAGCGGTGTAAATATTTACATGTTTATACAGATCGTGGTGTAGATATTTCCATGTTTATACAGATACCGGTGTAGATATTTCCATGTTTATACAGACTGCAGTGTAGGTATTTCTATGTTTATACAGATAGCAGTGTAGATATTTCCATGTTTGTTCAGATTGCGGTGTTGATATTTCCATCTGTACACAGATTGCCGTGTAGATATTTCCATCTTTATACAGATGGCGTTGTAGATATTTCCATGGATATGCAGAGGGCGGTGTGGATATTTCCATGTTTATAGAGATAGCGGTGTAGGTATTTCCATGTTTATAGACATAGCGGTGTAGATATTTCCATGTTTATGTAGATGGGGTTGTAGATATTTCCATGTTTATACTGATAGCGGTGTTGGTATTTCCACGTTTATACAGATAGCGATGTAGATATTTCCATGTTTATACAGCTCGTGGTGCAAATATTTATATCTTTATACAGATGGCATTGTAGATATTTCCTTATTCACACAGATGGCGGTGTAGATGTTTGTATGTTTATACAGATGGCGGAATAGTTAGTTCCATGTTTATGGAGATGGCAGTGTAGATATTTTCATGTTTATAGAGATGGCTGTGTAGATATTTCCATGTTTATAGAGATAGCAGTGTAGATATTTACATGTTTATACAGATGGCTATGTATATATTTCCATGTGTATAAAGATGGCATTGTAGATATTTCCAAGTTTATACAGATGACTGTATAGGTATTTCCATGTTTTTACAGATGGCAGTGCAGATATTTCCATGTTTATAGAGATAGCGGTGTAGATATTTCCATGTTTGTACAGATGGCGGTGCTGATATTTCCATATATACACAGATGGCCATGTAGATATTTCCATGTTTATACAGATGGCGGCATAGTTATTTCCATGGACATTCAGATGGCGGTGTAGTTATTTCCATGTTTATACAGATAGCGGTGTAGATATTTCCATGTTTACACAGATGGTGGTGTAGATATTTCCGTGTTTATACACATGGTGGTGTAGATACTTCCATCTTTATGGAGATGGCAGTGTAGATATTTTCATGTTTACAGAGATGCAGGTGTAGATATTTCCATATTTATAGAGATAGCGGTTTAGATATTTCCATCTTTCTACAGATGGCAGTGTAGATATTTCCATGTTTATACAGATGGCGGTGTAGATATTTCCATATTTATACAGATGTCTGTGTAGGTATTTCTATGTGTATACAGATGGTATCGTAGTTATTTCCATGTTTATACAGATGGTGGTGTAGATATTTCCATGTTTATTCAGATGACTGTGTAGATATTTCCATGTTTTTACAGATGGCACTGTAGATATTTCAATGTTTATAGAGATGGCGCTGTAGATATTTCCATGTTTATACAGATAACGGTGGAGATATTTCCATGTTTATACAGACAGCAGTGGAGATATTTCCATGTTTATACACATAGCGGTGTACATATTTCCATGTGTATAGAGACAGCGGTGTAGGTATTTCCACGTTTATACAGATAGCGGTGCAGAAATTTCCATGTTTATACAGATGCCTATGCAGATATTTCCATATTTATACAGAGGGCTCTGTAGATATTTCTGCGTTTATACAGACGGCAGGGTAGATATTTCCATGTTCCTACACATGACTGTGTAGGTATTTCCATGTTTATACAGATGGCTTTGTATTTATTTCCATCTTTATAGAGATAGAGGTGCAGATATTTCCATGTTTATACAGAGGGCGGTGGATATATTTCCATGTTTATACAGATCGTGATGTAGATATTTCCATGTTTATACAGATACCGGTGTAGATATTTCAATGTTTATACAGACCACAGTGTAGGTATTTCCATGTTTATAAAGATGGCAGTGTAGATATTTCCATGTTTGTACAGCTGGCGGTGTTGATGTTTCCATCTATACACAGATTGCCGTGTATGTATTTCCATGTGTACACAGATGGCATTGTAGATATTTCCATGTTTATACAGATGGTGCTGTAGGTATTTCCATGTTTACACAGATGACTGTATTGGTATTTCCACGTTTATACAGATGGCGGTGTAGATATTTCCATGTTTATACAGATGACTGTAGAGGTATTTCCATGTTTTTGCAGATGGCAGTGCAGATATTTCCATGTTTATAGAGATAGCGGTGTAGATATTTCCATGTTTGTACAGATGGCGGTGTTGATATTTCCATCTATACGCAGATGGCCGTGTATATATTTCCATGTTTATACAGATGGCGGCGTAGATATTTCCATGGACATGCAGATGGCAGTGTACATATTTCCATGTTTATACAGATAGCGGTGTAGATATTTCCATGTTTTCACAGATGGTGGTGTAGAGATTTCCGTGTTTATACACATGGCGGTGTAGATACTTCCATCTTTATGGAGATGGCAGTGTAGATATTTTCATGTTTATAGAGATGGCGGTGTAGATATTTCCATATTTATAGAGATAGCGGTGTAGATATTTCCATCTTTCTACACATGGCAGTGTAGATATTTCCATGTTTATACAGATGGCGGTGTAGATATTTCCATACTTATACAGATGTCTGTGAAGATATTTCCATGTGTATACAGATGGTATTGTAGGTATTTCCATGTTTATACAGATGGTGGTGTATATATTTCCATGTTTATTCAGATGACTGTGTTGATATTTCCATGTTTTTACAGATGGCAGTGTAGATATTTCAATGTTTATAGAGATGGCGCTGTAGATATTTCCATGTTCATACAGATCGAGGTGTAGATATTTCCATGTTTATACAGATAGCGGTGTAGATATTTCCATGTTTTTACAGATATCGGTGTAGATATTTCCATGTTTACACAGATTGCGGTGTAGATATTTCCATCTTTCTACAGATGGCATTGTAGATATTTCCATGTTCATGCAGATGGAGGTGTAGATATTTCCATGTTTATATAGATGGTGTTGCAGATATTACCATGTTTATACAGATAGCGGTGTAGATATTTCCATGTTTATACAGATCGTGGGGAAGGTATTTCCATGATTATACAAATCGCGGTGTAGATATTTGCATGTTTATACAGATAGCGGTGTAGATATTTAAATGTTTATACAGATAGCGGTGTAGATATTTCCATGTTTATAGAGATAGCGGTGTAGGTATTTCCATGTTTATAGACATAGCGGTGTAGATATTTCCATGTTTATATAGATGGCGTTGTAGATATTTCCATGTTTATACCGATAGATATGTTGGTATTTCCACGTTTATAAAGATAGCAATGTAGATATTTCCATGTTTATACAGCTCGCGGTGCAGATATTTATATCTTTATACAGATGGCATTGTAGATATTTCCTTATTCACACAGATGGAGGTGTAGATGTTTCCATGTTTATACAGATGGCGGAGTAGTTTGTTTCATGTTTATGGAGATGGCAGTGTAGATATTTTCATGTTTATAGAGATGGCGGTGTAGATATTTACATGTTTATAGAGATTGCAGTGTAGATATCTACATGTTTATACAGATGGCGCTGTAGTTATTTCCATGTTTATACAGATCGCGGTGTAGATATTTCCATGTTTATACAGATAGCGGTGTAGATATTTCCATGTTTATATAGATGGTGGTGTAGATATTACCAAGTTTATACAGATAGCGGTGTAGATATTTCCATGTTTATACAGATGGCTTTGAAGATATTTCCATGTTTATACAGATCGCGGTGTAGATATTTCCATGCTTATACAGATCGTGGTGTAGATATTTCCATGTTTATAAAGATAGCGCTGTAGATATTTCCATGTTTATATAGATGGTGGTGTAGGTATTACCATGTTTATACAGATAGCGGTGTAGATATTTCCATGTTTATACAGATCGTGGTGAAAATATTTCCATGTTTATACAAATCGCGGTGTAGATATTTCCATGTTTATACAGAACGCGGTGTAGATATTTCCAGGTTTATATAGATAGCGGTGTAGATATTTCCATGTTTATACAGATAGCGGTGTAGATATTTCCATGTTTATAGAGATAGCGGTGTAGGTATTTCCATGTTTATAGACATAGCGGTGTAGATATTTCCATGGTTATATAGATGGCGTTGTAGATATTTCCATGTTTATACGGATGGCGATGTTGGTATTTCAACGTCTATACAGATAGCGATGTAGATATTTACATGTTTATACAGCTCGTGGTGCAGATATTTACATCTTTTTACAGATGGCATTGTAGATATTTCCTTATTCACACAGATGGCGGTGTAGATGTTTCCATGTTTATACAGATGGCGGAGTAGTTAGTTCCATGTTTATGGAGATGGCAGTGTAGATATTTTCATGTTTATAGAGATGGCGGTGTAGATATTTCCATGTTTATAGAGATAGCAGTGTAGATATTTACATGTTTATACAGATGGCTGTGTAGATATTTCCATGTGTATACAGATGGCATTGAGGATAATTCCATGTTTATACAGATGACTGTAGAGGTATTTCCATGTTTTACAGATGGCTTTGCAGATATTTCCATGTTTATAGAGATAGCGGTGTAGATATTTCCATGTTTGTACAGATGGCGTTGTTGATATTTCCATCTATACACAGATGGCCGTGTAGATATTTCCATGTTTATACAGATGCCAGCGTAGATATTTCCATGGACATGCAGATGGCGGTGTAGATATTTCCATGTTTATACAGATAGCGGTGTAGATATTTCCATGTTTTCACAGATGGTGGTGTAGATATTTCCGTGTTTATACACATGGCGGAGTAGATACTTCCATCTTTATGGAGATGGCAGTGTAGATATTTTCATGTTTATAGAGATGGCGGTGTAGATATTTCCATATTTATAGAGATAGCGGTGTAGATATTTCCATCTTTCTACAGATGTCAGTGTAGATATTTCCATGTTTATACAGATGGCGGTGTAGATATTTCCATACTTATACAGATGTCTGTGTAGATATTTCCATGTGTATACAGATGGTATTGTAGGTATTTCCATGTTTATACAGATGGTGGTGTAGATATTTCCATGTTTATTCAGATGACTGTGTAGATATTTCCATGTTTTTACAGATGGCAGTGTAGATATTTCAATGTTTATAGAGATGGCGCTGTAGATATTTCCATGTTTATACAGATCGCGGTGTAGATATTTCCATGTTTATACAGATAGCGGTGTAGATATTTCCATGTTTATACAGATGGTGGTGTAGATATTTCCATGTTTATACAGATGACTGTATAGGTATTTCCATGTTTTTACCAATGGCATAGTAGATATTTCCATGTTTACAGACATAGCAGTGTAGATATTCCCATATTTATACAGATGGCCGTGTAGATATTTCCATGTTTATAGAGATAGCGGTGTAGATATTTCCATATTTATACAGATAACGGTGTAGATATTTCCATGTTTATACAGATAGCAGTGAAAATATTTCCATGTTTATACAGAGAACGGTGTAGATATTTCCATGTTTATAGAGATAGCGGTGTAGATATTTCCATGTTTATACAGATAGCGATGTAGATATTTCCATGTGTATACAGACCGCGGTGTAAATATTTCCATGTTTATACAGATAGCTTTGCAGTTATTTCCATGTTTGTACAGATGGCGTTGTTGATATTTCCATCTATACACAGATGGCCGTGTAGATATTTCCATGTTTATACAGATGGCAGCGTAGATATTTCCATGGACATGCAGATGGCGGTGTAGATATTTCCATGTTTGTACAGATAGCGGTGTAGATATTTCCATGTTTTCACAGATGGTGGTGTAGATATTTCCGTGTTCATACACATGGCGGAGTAGATACTTCCATCTTTATGGAGATGGCAGTGTAGATATTTTCATGTTTATAGAGATGGCGGTGTAGATATTTCCATATTTATAGAGATAGCGGTGTAGATATTTCCATCTTTCTACAGATGGCAGTGTAGATATTTCCATGTTTATACAGATGGAGGTGTAGATATTTCCATACTTATACAGATGTCTGTGTAGATATTTCCATGTGTATACAGATGGTATTGTAGGTATTTCCATGTTTATACAGATGGTGGTGTATTTATTTCCATGTTTATTCAAATGACTGTGTATATATTTCCATGTTTTCACAGATGGCAGTGTACATATTTCAATGTTTATAGAGATGACGCTGTAGGTATTTCCATGATTATACAGATCGCGGTGTAGATATTTCCATGTTTATACAGATAGCGGTGTAGATATTTCCATGTTTTTACAGATATCGGTGTAGATATTTCCATGTTTACACAGATTGCGGTGTAGATATTTCCATCTTTCTACAGATGGCATTGTAGATATTTCCATGTTTATGCAGATGGCGGTGTAGATATTTCCATGTTTATATAGATGGCGTTGTAGATATTTCCATGTTTATACCGATAGATATGTTGGTATTTCCACGTTTATACAGATAGCAATGTAGATATTTCCATGTTTATACAGCTCGCGGTGCAGATATTTATATCTTTATACAGATGGCATTGTAGATATTTCCTTATTCACACAGATGGAGGTGTAGATGTTTCCATGTTTATACAGATGGCAGAGTAGTTTGTTTCATGTTTATGGAGATGGCAGTGTAGATATTTTCATGTTTATAGAGATGGCGGTGTAGATATTTCCATGTTTATAGAGATAGCAGTGTAGATATTTACATGTTTATACAGATGGCGCTGTAGATATTTCCATGTTTATACAGATCGCGGTGTAGATATTTCCATGTTTATACAGATAGCGGTGCAGATATTTCCATGTTTATATAGATGGCGGTGTAGATATTACCAAGTTTATACAGATAGCGGTGTAGATATTTCCATGTTTATACAGATCGCGGTGAAGGTATTTCCATGTTTATACAGATCGCGTTGTAGATATTTCCATGCTTATACAGATCGTGGTGTAGATATTTCCATGTTTATAAAGATAGCGGTGTAGATATTTCCATGTTTATATAGATGGTGGTGTAGGTATTACCATGTTTATACAGATAGCGGTGTAGATATTTCCAGGTTTATACAGATCGTGGTGAAGATATTTCCATGTTTATACAAATCGCGGTGTAGATATTTCCATGTTTATACAGAACGCGGTGTAGATATTTCTAGGTTTATATAGATAGCGGTGTAGATATTTCCATGTTTATACAGATAGCGGTGTAGATATTTCCATGTTTATAGAGATAGCGGTGTAGGTATTTCCATGTTTATAGACATAGCGGTGTAGATATTTCCATGGTTATATAGATGGCGTTGTAGATATTTCCGTTTATACCGATGGCGATGTTGGTATTTCAACGTCTATACAGATAGCGATGTAGATATTTACATGTTTATACAGCTCGCGGTGCAGATATTTACATCTTTTTACAGATGGCATTGTAGATATTTCCTTATTCACACAGATGGCGGTGTAGATGTTTCCATGTTTATACAGATGGCGGAGTAGTTAGTTCCATGTTTATGAAGATGGCAGTGTAGATATTTTCATGTTTATAGAGATGGCGGTGTAGATATTTCCATGTTTATAGAGATAGCAGTGTAGATATTTACATGTTTATACAGATGGCTGTGTAGATATTTCCATGTGTATACAGATGGCATTGAGGATAATTCCATGTTTATACAGATGACTGTAGAGGTATTTCCATGTTTTACAGATGGCTGTGCAGATATTTCCATGTTTATAGAGATAGCGGTGTAGATATTTCCATGTTTGTACAAATGGCGGTGTTGATATTTCCATCTATACACAGATGGCCGTGTAGATATTTCCATGTTTATACAGATGCCAGCGTAGATATTTCCATGGACATGCAGATGGCGGTGTAGATATTTCCATGTTTATACAGATAGCGGTGTAGAAATTTCCATGTTTTCACAGATGGTGGTGTAGATATTTCCTTGTTTATACACATGGCGGAGCAGATACTTCCATCTTTATAGAGATGGCAGTGTAGATATTTTCATGTTTATAGAGATGGCGGTGTAGATATTTCCATATTTATAGAGATAGCGGTGTAGATATTTCCATCTTTCTACAGATGTCAGTGTAGATATTTCCATGTTTATACAGATGGCGGTGTAGATATTTCCATACTTATACAGATGTCTGTGTAGATATTTCCATGTGTATACAGATGGTATTGTAGGTATTTCCATGTTTATACAGATGGTGGTGTAGATATTTCCATGTTTATTCAGATGACTGTGTAGATATTTCCATGTTTTTACAGATGGCAGTGTAGATATTTCAATGTTTATAGAGATGGCGCTGTAGATATTTCCATGTTTATACAGATCGCGGTGTAGATATTTCCATGTTTATACAGATAGCGGTGTAGATATTTCCATGTTTATACAGATGGTGGTGTAGATATTTCCATGTTTATACAGATGACTATATAGGTATTTCCATGTTTTTACCAATGGCATAGTAGATATTTCCATGTTTACAGACATAGCAGTGTAGATATTTCCATATTTATACAGATGGCCGTGTAGATATTTCCATGTTTATAGAGATAGCGGTGTAGATATTTCCATATTTATACAGATAACGGTGTAGATATTTCCATGTTTATACAGATAGCAGTGAAAATATTTCCATGTTTATACAGAGAACGGTGTAGATATTTCCATGTTTATAGAGATAGCGGTGTAGATATTTCCATGTTTATACAGATAGCGATGTAGATATTTCCATGTGTATACACACCGCGGTGTAAATATTTCCATGTTTATACAGCTAGCTTTGCAGTTATTTCCATGTTTGTACAGATGGCGGGGTTGATATTTCCATCTATACACAGATGACCGTGTAGATATTTCCATGTTTATACAGCTAGCGGCGCAGATATTTCTATGGATATGTAGATGGCGGTGTAAATATTTCCGTGTTTATACAGAAAGCGGTGTAGTTATTTCCATGTTTATATAGATAGCGGGGTAGATATTTCCATGTATATACACATGGCTGTGTAGATATTTCCATGTTTATACAGATGGCAGTGTAGATATTTCCATGTTTATACAGATAACTTTGTAAGTATTTCCATGTTGATACAGATGGCGGTGTAGATATTTCGATGTTTATAGAGATAGCAGTGGAGATATTTCCACGTTTATGCAGATAGCGGTGTAGATATTTCCATGTTTATACTGATCGCGGTGTAGATATTTCCATGTTTATAGAAATGGCGGTGTAGTTATTTCCATGTTCATAGAGATAGCGGTGTTGATTTTTCCATGTTTATAGAGTTAGCGGTGTGGATATTTCCATGTTTATACAGATAGGGGTGTAGATATTTCCATGTTTATACAGATGACGGTGTAGATGTTTCCATGTTTATACAGATCATGGTGTACATATTTCCATGTTTATACAGATCGCGGAGTTGATATTACCATGTTTATAGAGATAGCGGTGCAAATATTTCCACATTTATTCAGATAGCGGTGTAGTTATTAGCATGTTTATACAGATAGCGGTGTAGATATTTCCATGTATAAACAGATGTCTGTGTTTATATTTCCATGTTTAAACAGATGGCGGTGTAGATATTTCCATGTATATACAGATGGCTGTGTAGATATTTCCATGTTTATACAGCTAGCTGTGTAGATATTTCCAAGTTTATACAGATGACTTTGTAGGTATTTCCATGTTTATACAGATTGCGGTGTAGATATTTCCGTGTTTATACACATGACTGTGTAGGTATCTCCATGTTTATACAGAGGGCTGTGTAGATATTTCCATGTTTATAGAGATAGCTGTGCAGATATTTCCATGTTTATACAGATAGCGGTGTAAATATTTCCATGTTTATACAGATCGTGGTGAAGATATTTCCATGTTTATACAGATACCGGTGTAGATATTTACATGTTTATACAGACCGCAGTGTAGGTATTTCCATGTTTATAGAGATAGCGGTGTAGATATTTCCATGTTTGTACAGATGGCGGTGTTGATGTTTCCATCTATACACAGATTGCCGTGTAGCTATTTCCATGTGTATACAGATGGCATTGTACATATTTCCATGTTTATACAGATGGTCGTGTAGATATTTCCGTGTTTATACAGATGACTTCATAGGTATTTCCATGTGTTTACAGATGGCATTGTAGATATTTCCATGTTTATAGAGATAGCAATGTAGATATTTCCATTTTTATACAGATTGCGGTGTAGATATTTCCATGTTTATAGAGATAGCGGTGTAGATATTTCCATGTTTGTACAGATGGCGGTGATGATATTTCCAAATATACACAGAGGGCCATGTAGATATTTCCATGTTTATACAGATGGCTGCGTAGATATTTCCATGGACATTCAGATGGCGGTGTAGTTATTTCCATGTTTATACAGATAGCGGTGTACATATTTCCATGTTTATACAGACCGCAGTGTAGATATTTCCATGTTTATAAAGATAGCAGTGTAGATATTTCCATGTTTGTACAGCTGGCGGTGTTGATGTTTCCATCTATACACAGATTGCCGTGTATGTATTTCCATGTGTACACAGATGGCATTGTAGATATTTCCATGTTTATACAGATGGTGGTGTAGGTATTTCCATGTTTACACAGATGACTATATAGGTATTTCCATGTTTATACAGATGGCGGTGTAGATATTTCCATGTTTATTGATGTAGCGGAGTAGATATTTCCATACTTATGCAGATAACGGTGTAGAAATTTCCATGTTTATAGAGATAGCTGTGTAGATATTTCCATGTTTATACAGATAGCGGTGTAGATATTTCCATATTTATACAGATCGCTGTGTAGATATTTCCATGTTTATACAGACAGCAGTGGAGATATTTCCATGTTTATACACATAGCGGTGTACATATTTCCATGTTTATAAAGACAGCGTTGTATTTATTTCCATGTTTATACAGATAGCGGTGCAGATATTTCGATGTTTATACAGATGCCTATGCAGATATTTCCATATTTAAACAGAGGGCTGTGTAGATATTTCCATGTTTATACAGATGACAGTGTAGATATTTCCATGTTCCTACACATGACTGTGTAGGTATTTCCATGTTTATACAGATGGCTTTGTAGATATTTCCATGTTTTAGAGAAAGCGGTGCAGATAATTCCATTTATATATAGATAGCGGTGTAAATATTTCCAAGTTTATACAGATCGTGGTGTAGAAATTTCCATGTTTATACAGATACCGGTGTAGGTATTTCCATGTTTATACAGACCGCAGTGTAGATATTTCCATGTTTATAGAGATAGCGGTGTAGATATTTCCATGTTTGTACAGATGGCGGTGTAGAAGTTTCCATCTATACACAGATTGCCGTGTAGGTATTTCCATGTGTATACAGATGGCATTGCAGATATTTCCATGTTTATACAGATGGTGGTGTAGATATTTCCATGTTTATACAGACGACTGTATAGGTATTTCCATGTTTTTACCGATGGCATTGTAGATATTTCCATGTTTATAGACATAGCAGTGTAGATATTTCCATATTTATACAGATGGCGGTGTAGATATTTCCATGTTTATAGAGATAGCGGTGTAGATATTTCCATATTTATACAGATAACGGTGTAGATATTTCCATGTTTATACAGATAGCAGTGAAAATATTTCCATGTTTATACAGATCACGGTGTAGATATTTCCATGTTTATAGAGATAGCAGTGTAGATATTTCCATGTTTATACAGATAGCGATGTAGATATTTCCATGTTTATACAGACCACGGTGTAAATATTTCCTTGTTTATACAGATAGCTTTGCAGTTATTTCCATGTTTGTACAGATGGCGGGGCTTGATATTTCCATCTATACACAGATGACCGTGTAGATATTTCCATGTTTATACAGCTGGCGGTGCAGATATTTCTATGGATATGTAGATGGCGGTGTAAATATTTCCATGTTTATACAGAAAGCGGTGTAGTTATTTCCATGTTTATATAGATAGCGGTGTAGATATTTCCATGTATATACACATGGCTGTGTAGATATTTCCATGTTTATACAGATGGCGGTGTAGATATTTCCATGTTTATACAGATAACTTTGTAAGTATTTCCATGTTGATACAGATAGCGGTGTAGATATTTCGATGTTTATAGAGATAGCAGTGGAGATATTTCCACGTTTATGCAGATAGCGGTGTAGATATGTCCATGTTTATACTGATCGCGGTGTAGATATTTCCATGTTTATAGAAATGGCGGTGTAGTTATTTCCATGTTCATAGAGATAGCGGTGTTGATTTTTCCATGTTTATAGAGATAGCGGTGTGGATATTTCCATGTTTATACAGATAGGGGTGTAGATATTTCCATGTTTATAGAGATGGCGGTGTAGATATTTCCATGTTTATACAGATCACGGTGTAGATGTTTCCATGTTTATACAGATCATGGTGTACATATTTCCATGTTTATACAGATCGTGGTGTTGATATTACCATGTTTATAGGGATAGCAGTGCAAATATTTCCACACTTATACAGATAGCGGTGTAGTTATTAGCATGTTTATACAGATAGCGGTGTAGATATTTCCATGTATAAACAGATGTCTGTGTATATATTTCCATGTTTAAACAGATGGCGGTGTAGATATTTCCATGTATATACAGACGGCTGTGTAGATATTTCCATGTTTATACAGCTGGCTGTGTAGATATTTCCATGTTTATACAGATGACTTCGTAGGTATTTCCATGTTTATACAGATTGCGGTGTAGATATTTCCGTGTTTATACACATGACTGTGTAGGTATCTCCATGTTTATACAGAGGGCTGTGTAGATATTTCCATGTTTATAGACATAGCGGTGCAGATATTTCCATTTTTATACAGATAGCGGTGTAAATATTTCCATGTTTATACAGATAGCGGTGTAGATATTTCCATGTTTATACAGATCGTGGTGAAGATATTTCCATGTTTATACACATAGCGGTGTAGATATTTCCATGTTTATAGAGATAGCAATGTAGATATTTCCATTTTTATACAGATTGCGGTGTAGATATTTCCATGTTTATAGAGATAGCGGTGTAGATATTTCCATATTTATACAGATATCTGCGTAGATATTCCCATGTTTATACCGATAGCGGTGTAAATATTTCCATGTTTATACAGATCACGGTGTAGATATTTCCATGTGTATAGAGATAGCGGTGTAGATATTTCCATGTTTATACAGATTGCGGTGTAGATATTTCCATGTTTATACAGACAGCAGTGGAGATATTTCCATGTTTATACACATAGCGGTGTACATATTTCCATGTTTATAGAGACAGCGGTGTAGGTATTTCCATGTTTATACAGATAGTGGTTCAGATATTTCCATGTTTTTACAGATATCGGTGTAGTTATTTCCATGTTTACACAGATTGCGGTGTAGATATTTCCATCTTTCTAGAGATGGCATTGTAGATATTTCCATGTTTATACAGATGGTTGTGTAGATATTTCCATGTTTATATAGATGGTGTTGTAGATATTACCATGTTTATTCAGATAGCGGTGTAGATATTTCAATGTTTATAGAGATAGCGGTGTAGGTATTTCCATGTTTATAGACATAGCGGTGTAGATATTTCAATGTTTATATAGATGGCGTTGTAGTTATTTCCATGTTTATACCGATAGCGGTGTTGGTATTTCCACGTTTATACAGATAGCGATGTAGATATTTCCTTGTTTATACATCTCGCAGTGCAGATATTTATATCTTTATACAGATGGCATTGTAGATATTTCCATGTTTATACAGATGGCGGTGTAGGTGTTTCCATGTTCCTACAAATGACTGTGTAGGTATTTCCTTGTATATACAGACAGCTTTGTAGATATTTCCATGTTTATAGAGGTAGCGGTGCAGATATTTCCATGTTTAGACAGATAGCGCTGTATACATTTCCATGTTTATACAGATCGTGGTGTAGATATTTCCATGTTTATACAGATACCGGTGTAGATATTTCCATGTTTATACAGACCGCAGAGTAGATAATTCCATGTTTATAGTGATAGCGGTGTAGATATTTTCATGTTTGTACAGATGGCCGTGTTGATGTTTCCATCTATACACACATTGCTATGTAGGTATTTCCATGTGTATACAGATGTCATTGTAGATATTCCCATGTTTATACAGATGGTGGTGTAGATATTTCCATGTTTACACAGATGACTGTATAGGTATTTCCATGTTTATACAGATGGCAGTGTAGATATTTCCATGTTTATAGAGATAGCGGTGTAGATATTTCCATATTTATACAGATAACGGTGTAGAAATTTCCAAGTTTATACAGATAGCGGTGTAAATATTTCCATGTTTATACAGATCACGGTGTGGATATTTCCATTTTTATAGAGATAGCGGTGTAGATATTTCCATGTTTATACAGATAGCGGTGTAGATATTTCCATGTTTATACAGACCGCGGTGTAGATATTTCCATGTTTATACAGATAGCGGTGTAGATATTTCCATGTTTGTACAGATGGCGGTGTTGATATTTCCATCTATACAAAGATGACCGTGTAGGTATATCCATGCTTATACAGATGGCGTCGCAGATATTTCCATGGATATGTAGATGGCGGTGTAGATATTTCCATGTTTATACAGATAGCGTTGTGGTTATTTTTATGTATATAGATAGCGGTGTAGATATTTCCATGTATATACACATGGCTGTGTAGATATTTCCATGTTCACACAGATGGCGGTGAAGATATTTCCATGTTTACACAGATAACTTTGTAAGTATTTCCATGTTTATACAGATGGCGGTGTAGATATTTAGATGTTTATAGAGATAGCAGTGGAGATATTTCCATCTTTATACAGATAGCGGTGTAGATATTTCCATGTCTATACTGATCGTGGTGTTGATATTTGCATTTTTATAGAAACGGCGGTGTAGATATTTCCATGTTCATAGAGATAGCGGTATTGATTTTTCCATATTTATAGAGATAGCGGTGTGGATATTTCCATGTTTATACAGATAGGGGTGTAGATATTTCCATGTTTATAGAGATGGCGGTGTAGATATTTCCATGTTTATACAGATCACGGTGTAGATATTTGCTTGTTTATGCAAATAGCGGTGTAGTTATTTCCATGTTTATACAGATAGTTTTGTAGATATTTATATGTATATACAGATGGCTATGTAGATATTTCCATGTTTACAGATGGCTGTGTAGATATTTCCATGTTTATACAGATGACTTTGTAGGTATTTCCATGTTTATACAGATGGCGGTGTAGATATTTCCATGTTTATAGAGATAGCTGTGTAGATATTTCCATGTTTATACAGATAGCGGTGTAGATAATTCCATGTTTACACAGATCACGGTGTAGATATTTCCATGTTTATAAAGATCGCGGTGTAGATATTTCCATGTTTATTCACATAGCGGTGTAGATATTTCCATGTTTACACAGATATCGATGTAGATATTTCCATGTTTACACAGATTGCGGTGTAGATATTTCCATCTTTCTACAGATGGCATTGTAAATATTTCCATGTTTATACAGATGGCGGTGTAGATATTTCCATGTTTATATAGATAGTGGTGTAGATATTACCATGTTTTTACAGATCGCGGTGTAGATATTTCCATGTATATAGAGATAGTGGTGAAGATATTTCCATGTTTTTACAGATCGCGGTGTAGATATTTCCATGTTTATACAGATGGCGCTGTAGATATTTCCATGTTTATACAGATAGCGGTGTTGATATTTCCATGCTTATACAGATAGTGGTGTAGATATTTCCATGTTTATAGAGATAGCGGTGTAGGTATTTCCATGTTTATAGACATAGCGGTGTAGATATTTCCATGTTTATATAGATGGCATTGTAGGCATTTCCATGTTTATACCGATAGCGGTGTTGGTATTTCCACGTTTATACAGAGAGCGATGTAGATATTTCCATGTTTATACAGCTCGCCGTGCAGATATTTATATCTTTATACAGATGGCATTGTAGATATTTCCTTATTCACACAGATGGCGTTGTAGATGTTTCCATGTTTATACAGATGGCGGAGTAGTTAGTTCCATGTTTATGGAGATGGCAGTGTAGATATTTTCATGTTTATAGAGATGGCGGTGTAGATATTTCCATGTTTATAGAGATAGCAGTGTAGATATTTACATGATTATACAGATGGCTGTGTAGATATTTCCATGTGTATACAGATGGCATTGTAGATATTTCCATGTTTATACAGATGACTGTAGAGGTATTTCCATGTTTTTGCAGATGGCAGTGCAGATATTTCCATGTTTATAGAGATAGCGGTGTAGATATTTCCATGTTTGTACAGATGGCGGTGTTGATATTTCCATCTATACGCAGATGGCCGTGTATATATTTCCATGTTTATACAGATGGCGGCGTAGATATTTCCATGGACATGCAGATGGCAGTGTAGATATTTCCATGTTTATACAGATAGCGGTGTAGGTATTTCCATGTTTTCTCAGATGGTGGTGTAGAGATTTCCGTGTTTATACACATGGCGGTGTAGATACTTCCATCTTTATGGAGATGGCAGTGTAGATATTTTCATGTTTATAGAGATGGCGGTGTAGATATTTCCATATTTATAGAGATAGCGGTGTAGATATTTCCATCTTTCTACAGATGGCAGTGTAGATATTTCCATGTTTATACAGATGGCGGTGTAGATATTTCCATACTTATACAGACGTCTGTGTAGATATTTCCATGTGTATACAGATGGTATTGTAGGTATTTCCATGTTTATACAGATGGTGGTGTAGATATTTCCATGTTCATTCAGATGACTGTGTAGATATTTCCATGTTTTTACAGATGGCAGTGTAGATATTTCAATGTTTATAGAGATGGCGCTG
This sequence comes from Pan paniscus, assembly GCF_029289425.2. NCBI lineage: Eukaryota > Metazoa > Chordata > Mammalia > Primates > Hominidae > Pan > Pan paniscus. Next base: position 2,646,450 of record NC_073255.2, on the reverse strand, counting down.
TAGATATTTCCATGTTTATACAGATCACGGTGTAGATATTTCCATGTTTATACAGATAGCGGTGTAGATATTTCCATGTTTATATAGATGGTGGTGTAGATATTACCATGTTTATACAGATAGGGGTGTAGATATTTCCATGTTTATACAGATCGTGGTGAAGATATTTCTATGTTTATACAGATCGCGGTGTAGATATTTCCATGTTTATAGAGATAGCGGTGTAGGTATTTCCATGTTTATAGACATAGCGTTGTAGATATTTCCATGGTTATATAGATGGCGTTGTAGATATTTCCATGTTTATACCGATGGCGATGTTGGTATTTCAACGTCTATACAGATAGCGATGTAGATATTTCCATGTTTATACAGCTCGCGGTGCAGATATTTATATCTTTATACAGATGGCAATGCAGATATTTCCTTATTCACACAGATGGCGGTGTAGATGTTTCCATGTTTATAAAGATGGCGGAGTAGTTAGTTCCATGTTTATGGAGATGGCAGTGTAGATATTTTCATGTTTATAGAGATGGCGGTGTAGATATTTCCATGTTTGTAGACATAGCAGTGTAGATATTTACATGTTTATACAGATGGCTGTGTAGATATTTCCATGTGTATACAGATGGCATTGTAGATATTTCCATGTTTATACAGATGACTGTAGAGGTATTTCCATGTTTTACAGATGGCTGTGCAGATATTTCCATGTTTATAGAGATAGCGGTGTAGATATTTCCATGTTTGTTCAGATGGCGTTGTTGATATTTCCATCTAAACACAGATGGCCGTGTAGATATTTCCATGTTTATACAGATGGCAGCGTAGATATTCCCATGGACATGCTGATGGCGGTGTAGATATTTCCATGTTTATACAGAGAGCGGTGTAGATATATCCATGTTTTCACAGATGGTGGTGTAGATATTTCCGTGTTTGTACACATGGCGGAGTAGATACTTCCATCTTTATGGAGATGGCAGTGTAGATATTTTCATGTTCATAGAGATGGCGGTGTAGATATTTCCATATTTATAGAGATAGCGGTGTAGATATTTCCATCTTTCTACAGATGGCACTGTAGATATTTCCATGTTTATACAGATGGCGGTGTAGATATTTCCATACTTATACAGATGTCTGTGTAGATATTTCCATGTGTATACAGATGGTATTGTAGGTATTTCCATGTTTATACAGATGGTGGTGTATATATTTCCATGTTTATTCAGATGACTGTGTTGATATTTCCATGTTTTTACAGATGGTAGTGTAGATATTTCAATGTTTATAGAGATGGCGCTGTAGATATTTCCATGTTTATACAGATCGAGGTGTAGATATTTCCATGTTTATACAGATAGCGGTGTAGATATTTCCATGTTTTTACAGATATCGGTGTAGATATTTCCATGTTTACACAGATTGCGGTGTAGATATTTCCATGTTTATACGGATCGTGGTGAAGGTATTTCCATGATTATACAAATCGCGGTGAAGATATTTCCATGTTTATACAGATAGCGGTGTAGATATTTCCATGTTTATACAGATAGCGGTGTAGATATTTCCATGTTTATAGAGATAGCGGTGTAGGTATTTCCATGTTTATAGACATAGCGGTGTAGATATTTCCATGTTTATATAGATGGCGTTGTAGATATTTCCATGTTTATACCGATAGATATGTTGGTATTTCCACGTTTATACAGATAGCGATGTAGATATTTCCATGTATATACAGCTCGCGGTGCAGATATTTATATCTTTATACAGATGGCATTGTAGATATTTCCTTATTCACACAGATGGAGGTGTAGATGTTTCCATGTTTATACAGATGGCGGAGTAGTTTGTTTCATGTTTATGGAGATGGCAGTGTAGATATTTTCATGTTTATAGAGATGGCGGTGTAGATATTTCCATGTTTATAGAGATAGAAGTATAGATATTTACATGTTTATACAGATGGCTGTGTAGATATTTCCATGTGTATACAGATGTCATTGTAGATATTTCCATGTTTATACAGATGACTGTAGAGGTATTTCCATGTTTTACAGATGGCTGTGCAGATATTTCCATGTTTATAGAGATCACGGTGTAGATATTTCCATGTTTGTACAGATGGCGTTGTTGATATTTCCATCTATACACAGATGGCCGTGTAGATATTTCCATGTTTATACAGATGGTAGCGTAGATATTTCCATGGACATGCAGATGGCGGTGTAGCTATTTCCATGTTTGTACAGATAGCGGTGTAGATATTTCCATGTTTTCACAGATGGTGGTGTAGATATTTCCGTGTTTATACACATGGCGGAGTAGATAGTTCCATCTTTATGGAGATGGCAGTGTAGATATTTTCATGTTTATAGAGATGGCAGTGTTGATATTTCCATATTTATAGAGATAGCGGTGTAGATATTTCCATCTTTCTACAGATGGCATTGTAGATATTTCCATGTTTATACAGATGGCGGTGTAGATATTTCCATACTTATACAGATGTCTGTGTAGATATTTCCATGTGTATACAGATGGTATTGTAGGTATTTCCATGTTTATACAGATGGTGGTGTATTTATTTCCATGTTTATTCAGATGACTGTGTATATATTTCCATGTTTTTACAGATGGCAGTGTAGATATTTCAATGTTTATAGAGATGACACTGTAGATATTTCCATGTTTATACAGATCGCGGTGTAGATATTTCCATGTTTATACAGATAGCGGTGTTGATATTTCCATGTTTTTACAGATATCGGTGTAGATATTTCCATGTTTACACAGACTGCGGTGTAGATATTTCCATCTTTCTACAGATGGCATTGTAGATATTTCCATGTTTATGCAGATGGCGGTGTAGATATTTCCATGTTTATACAGATAGCGGTGTAGATATTTCCATGTTTATACAGATCGCGGTGAAGATATTTCCATGTTTATACAGATCGCGGTGTAGATATTTCCATGCTTATACAGATCGTGGTGTAGATATTTCCATGTTTATAAAGATAGCGGTGTAGATATTTCTATGTTTATATAGATGGTGGTGTAGATATTACCATGTTTATACAGATAGCGGTGTAGATATTTCCATGTTTATACAGATCGTGGTGGAGATATTTCCATGTTTATACAAATCACGGTGTAGATATTTCCATGTTTATACAGAACGCGGTGTAGATATTTCCAGGTTTATATAGATAGCGGTGTAGATATTTCCATGTTTATACAGATACCGGTGTAGATATTTCCATGCTTATAGAGATAGCGGTGTAGGTATTTCCATGTTTATAGACATAGCGGTGTAGATATTTCCATGTTTATATAGATGGCGTTGTAGATATTTCCATGTTTATACCGATAGATATGTTGGTATTTCCACGTTTATACAGATAGTAATGTAGATATTTCCATGTTTATACAGCTCGCGGTGCAGATATTTATATCTTTATACAGATGGCATTGTAGATATTTCCTTATTCACACAGATGGAGGTGTAGATGTTTCCATGTTTATACAGATGGCGGTGTAGTTTGTTTCATGTTTATGGAGATGGCAGTGTAGATATTTTCATGTTTATAGAGATGGCATTGTAGATATTTCCATGTTTATAGAGATAGCAGTGTAGATATTTACATGTTTATACAGATGGCTGTGTAGATATTTCCATGTGTATACAGATGGCATTGTAGATATTTCCATGTTTATACAGATGACTGTAGAGGTATTTCCATGTTTTACAGATGGCTGTGCAGATATTTCCATGTATAAAGATAGCGCTGTATATATTTCCATGTTTGTACCAATGGCGTTGTTGATATTTCCATCTATACACGGATGGCCGTGTAGATATTTCCATGTTTATACAGATGGCAGCGTAGATATTTCCATGGACATGCAGATGGCTGTGTAGATATTTCCATGTTTGTACAGATAGCGGTGTAGATATTTCCATGTTTTCACAGATGGTGGTGTAGATATTTCCGTGTTTATACACATGACTGTGTAGGTATCTCCATGTTTATACAGAGGGCTGTGTAGATATTTCCATGTTTATAGAGATAGCTGTGCAGATATTTCCATGTTTATACAGATAGCGGTGTAAATATTTCCATGTTTATACAGATCGTGGTGAAGATATTTCCATGTTTATACAGATACCGGTGTAGATATTTACATGTTTATACAGACCGCAGTGTAGGTATTTCCATGTTTATAGAGATAGCGGTGTAGATATTTCCATGTTTGTACAGATGGCGGTGTTGATGTTTCCATCTATACACAGATTGCCGTGTAGCTATTTCCATGTGTATACAGATGGCATTGTACATATTTCCATGTTTATACAGATGGTCGTGTAGATATTTCCGTGTTTATACAGATGACTTCATAGGTATTTCCATGTGTTTACAGATGGCATTGTAGATATTTCCATGTTTATAGAGATAGCAATGTAGATATTTCCATTTTTATACAGATTGCGGTGTAGATATTTCCATGTTTATAGAGATAGCGGTGTAGATATTTCCATGTTTGTACAGATGGCGGTGATGATATTTCCAAATATACACAGAGGGCCATGTAGATATTTCCATGTTTATACAGATGGCTGCGTAGATATTTCCATGGACATTCAGATGGCGGTGTAGTTATTTCCATGTTTATACAGATAGCGGTGTACATATTTCCATGTTTATACAGACCGCAGTGTAGATATTTCCATGTTTATAAAGATAGCAGTGTAGATATTTCCATGTTTGTACAGCTGGCGGTGTTGATGTTTCCATCTATACACAGATTGCCGTGTATGTATTTCCATGTGTACACAGATGGCATTGTAGATATTTCCATGTTTATACAGATGGTGGTGTAGGTATTTCCATGTTTACACAGATGACTATATAGGTATTTCCATGTTTATACAGATGGCGGTGTAGATATTTCCATGTTTATTGATGTAGCGGAGTAGATATTTCCATACTTATGCAGATAACGGTGTAGAAATTTCCATGTTTATAGAGATAGCTGTGTAGATATTTCCATGTTTATACAGATAGCGGTGTAGATATTTCCATATTTATACAGATCGCTGTGTAGATATTTCCATGTTTATACAGACAGCAGTGGAGATATTTCCATGTTTATACACATAGCGGTGTACATATTTCCATGTTTATAAAGACAGCGTTGTATTTATTTCCATGTTTATACAGATAGCGGTGCAGATATTTCGATGTTTATACAGATGCCTATGCAGATATTTCCATATTTAAACAGAGGGCTGTGTAGATATTTCCATGTTTATACAGATGACAGTGTAGATATTTCCATGTTCCTACACATGACTGTGTAGGTATTTCCATGTTTATACAGATGGCTTTGTAGATATTTCCATGTTTTAGAGAAAGCGGTGCAGATAATTCCATTTATATATAGATAGCGGTGTAAATATTTCCAAGTTTATACAGATCGTGGTGTAGAAATTTCCATGTTTATACAGATACCGGTGTAGGTATTTCCATGTTTATACAGACCGCAGTGTAGATATTTCCATGTTTATAGAGATAGCGGTGTAGATATTTCCATGTTTGTACAGATGGCGGTGTAGAAGTTTCCATCTATACACAGATTGCCGTGTAGGTATTTCCATGTGTATACAGATGGCATTGCAGATATTTCCATGTTTATACAGATGGTGGTGTAGATATTTCCATGTTTATACAGATGACTGTATAGGTATTTCCATGTTTTTACCGATGGCATTGTAGATATTTCCATGTTTATAGACATAGCAGTGTAGATATTTCCATATTTATACAGATGGCGGTGTAGATATTTCCATGTTTATAGAGATAGCGGTGTAGATATTTCCATATTTATACAGATAACGGTGTAGATATTTCCATGTTTATACAGATAGCAGTGAAAATATTTCCATGTTTATACAGATCACGGTGTAGATATTTCCATGTTTATAGAGATAGCAGTGTAGATATTTCCATGTTTATACAGATAGCGATGTAGATATTTCCATGTTTATACAGACCACGGTGTAAATATTTCCTTGTTTATACAGATAGCTTTGCAGTTATTTCCATGTTTGTACAGATGGCGGGGCTTGATATTTCCATCTATACACAGATGACCGTGTAGATATTTCCATGTTTATACAGCTGGCGGTGCAGATATTTCTATGGATATGTAGATGGCGGTGTAAATATTTCCATGTTTATACAGAAAGCGGTGTAGTTATTTCCATGTTTATATAGATAGCGGTGTAGATATTTCCATGTATATACACATGGCTGTGTAGATATTTCCATGTTTATACAGATGGCGGTGTAGATATTTCCATGTTTATACAGATAACTTTGTAAGTATTTCCATGTTGATACAGATAGCGGTGTAGATATTTCGATGTTTATAGAGATAGCAGTGGAGATATTTCCACGTTTATGCAGATAGCGGTGTAGATATGTCCATGTTTATACTGATCGCGGTGTAGATATTTCCATGTTTATAGAAATGGCGGTGTAGTTATTTCCATGTTCATAGAGATAGCGGTGTTGATTTTTCCATGTTTATAGAGATAGCGGTGTGGATATTTCCATGTTTATACAGATAGGGGTGTAGATATTTCCATGTTTATAGAGATGGCGGTGTAGATATTTCCATGTTTATACAGATCACGGTGTAGATGTTTCCATGTTTATACAGATCATGGTGTACATATTTCCATGTTTATACAGATCGTGGTGTTGATATTACCATGTTTATAGGGATAGCAGTGCAAATATTTCCACACTTATACAGATAGCGGTGTAGTTATTAGCATGTTTATACAGATAGCGGTGTAGATATTTCCATGTATAAACAGATGTCTGTGTATATATTTCCATGTTTAAACAGATGGCGGTGTAGATATTTCCATGTATATACAGACGGCTGTGTAGATATTTCCATGTTTATACAGCTGGCTGTGTAGATATTTCCATGTTTATACAGATGACTTCGTAGGTATTTCCATGTTTATACAGATTGCGGTGTAGATATTTCCGTGTTTATACACATGACTGTGTAGGTATCTCCATGTTTATACAGAGGGCTGTGTAGATATTTCCATGTTTATAGACATAGCGGTGCAGATATTTCCATTTTTATACAGATAGCGGTGTAAATATTTCCATGTTTATACAGATAGCGGTGTAGATATTTCCATGTTTATACAGATCGTGGTGAAGATATTTCCATGTTTATACACATAGCGGTGTAGATATTTCCATGTTTATAGAGATAGCAATGTAGATATTTCCATTTTTATACAGATTGCGGTGTAGATATTTCCATGTTTATAGAGATAGCGGTGTAGATATTTCCATATTTATACAGATATCTGCGTAGATATTCCCATGTTTATACCGATAGCGGTGTAAATATTTCCATGTTTATACAGATCACGGTGTAGATATTTCCATGTGTATAGAGATAGCGGTGTAGATATTTCCATGTTTATACAGATTGCGGTGTAGATATTTCCATGTTTATACAGACAGCAGTGGAGATATTTCCATGTTTATACACATAGCGGTGTACATATTTCCATGTTTATAGAGACAGCGGTGTAGGTATTTCCATGTTTATACAGATAGTGGTTCAGATATTTCCATGTTTTTACAGATATCGGTGTAGTTATTTCCATGTTTACACAGATTGCGGTGTAGATATTTCCATCTTTCTAGAGATGGCATTGTAGATATTTCCATGTTTATACAGATGGTTGTGTAGATATTTCCATGTTTATATAGATGGTGTTGTAGATATTACCATGTTTATTCAGATAGCGGTGTAGATATTTCAATGTTTATAGAGATAGCGGTGTAGGTATTTCCATGTTTATAGACATAGCGGTGTAGATATTTCAATGTTTATATAGATGGCGTTGTAGTTATTTCCATGTTTATACCGATAGCGGTGTTGGTATTTCCACGTTTATACAGATAGCGATGTAGATATTTCCTTGTTTATACATCTCGCAGTGCAGATATTTATATCTTTATACAGATGGCATTGTAGATATTTCCATGTTTATACAGATGGCGGTGTAGGTGTTTCCATGTTCCTACAAATGACTGTGTAGGTATTTCCTTGTATATACAGACAGCTTTGTAGATATTTCCATGTTTATAGAGGTAGCGGTGCAGATATTTCCATGTTTAGACAGATAGCGCTGTATACATTTCCATGTTTATACAGATCGTGGTGTAGATATTTCCATGTTTATACAGATACCGGTGTAGATATTTCCATGTTTATACAGACCGCAGAGTAGATAATTCCATGTTTATAGTGATAGCGGTGTAGATATTTTCATGTTTGTACAGATGGCCGTGTTGATGTTTCCATCTATACACACATTGCTATGTAGGTATTTCCATGTGTATACAGATGTCATTGTAGATATTCCCATGTTTATACAGATGGTGGTGTAGATATTTCCATGTTTACACAGATGACTGTATAGGTATTTCCATGTTTATACAGATGGCAGTGTAGATATTTCCATGTTTATAGAGATAGCGGTGTAGATATTTCCATATTTATACAGATAACGGTGTAGAAATTTCCAAGTTTATACAGATAGCGGTGTAAATATTTCCATGTTTATACAGATCACGGTGTGGATATTTCCATTTTTATAGAGATAGCGGTGTAGATATTTCCATGTTTATACAGATAGCGGTGTAGATATTTCCATGTTTATACAGACCGCGGTGTAGATATTTCCATGTTTATACAGATAGCGGTGTAGATATTTCCATGTTTGTACAGATGGCGGTGTTGATATTTCCATCTATACAAAGATGACCGTGTAGGTATATCCATGCTTATACAGATGGCGTCGCAGATATTTCCATGGATATGTAGATGGCGGTGTAGATATTTCCATGTTTATACAGATAGCGTTGTGGTTATTTTTATGTATATAGATAGCGGTGTAGATATTTCCATGTATATACACATGGCTGTGTAGATATTTCCATGTTCACACAGATGGCGGTGAAGATATTTCCATGTTTACACAGATAACTTTGTAAGTATTTCCATGTTTATACAGATGGCGGTGTAGATATTTAGATGTTTATAGAGATAGCAGTGGAGATATTTCCATCTTTATACAGATAGCGGTGTAGATATTTCCATGTCTATACTGATCGTGGTGTTGATATTTGCATTTTTATAGAAACGGCGGTGTAGATATTTCCATGTTCATAGAGATAGCGGTATTGATTTTTCCATATTTATAGAGATAGCGGTGTGGATATTTCCATGTTTATACAGATAGGGGTGTAGATATTTCCATGTTTATAGAGATGGCGGTGTAGATATTTCCATGTTTATACAGATCACGGTGTAGATATTTGCTTGTTTATGCAAATAGCGGTGTAGTTATTTCCATGTTTATACAGATAGTTTTGTAGATATTTATATGTATATACAGATGGCTATGTAGATATTTCCATGTTTACAGATGGCTGTGTAGATATTTCCATGTTTATACAGATGACTTTGTAGGTATTTCCATGTTTATACAGATGGCGGTGTAGATATTTCCATGTTTATAGAGATAGCTGTGTAGATATTTCCATGTTTATACAGATAGCGGTGTAGATAATTCCATGTTTACACAGATCACGGTGTAGATATTTCCATGTTTATAAAGATCGCGGTGTAGATATTTCCATGTTTATTCACATAGCGGTGTAGATATTTCCATGTTTACACAGATATCGATGTAGATATTTCCATGTTTACACAGATTGCGGTGTAGATATTTCCATCTTTCTACAGATGGCATTGTAAATATTTCCATGTTTATACAGATGGCGGTGTAGATATTTCCATGTTTATATAGATAGTGGTGTAGATATTACCATGTTTTTACAGATCGCGGTGTAGATATTTCCATGTATATAGAGATAGTGGTGAAGATATTTCCATGTTTTTACAGATCGCGGTGTAGATATTTCCATGTTTATACAGATGGCGCTGTAGATATTTCCATGTTTATACAGATAGCGGTGTTGATATTTCCATGCTTATACAGATAGTGGTGTAGATATTTCCATGTTTATAGAGATAGCGGTGTAGGTATTTCCATGTTTATAGACATAGCGGTGTAGATATTTCCATGTTTATATAGATGGCATTGTAGGCATTTCCATGTTTATACCGATAGCGGTGTTGGTATTTCCACGTTTATACAGAGAGCGATGTAGATATTTCCATGTTTATACAGCTCGCCGTGCAGATATTTATATCTTTATACAGATGGCATTGTAGATATTTCCTTATTCACACAGATGGCGTTGTAGATGTTTCCATGTTTATACAGATGGCGGAGTAGTTAGTTCCATGTTTATGGAGATGGCAGTGTAGATATTTTCATGTTTATAGAGATGGCGGTGTAGATATTTCCATGTTTATAGAGATAGCAGTGTAGATATTTACATGATTATACAGATGGCTGTGTAGATATTTCCATGTGTATACAGATGGCATTGTAGATATTTCCATGTTTATACAGATGACTGTAGAGGTATTTCCATGTTTTTGCAGATGGCAGTGCAGATATTTCCATGTTTATAGAGATAGCGGTGTAGATATTTCCATGTTTGTACAGATGGCGGTGTTGATATTTCCATCTATACGCAGATGGCCGTGTATATATTTCCATGTTTATACAGATGGCGGCGTAGATATTTCCATGGACATGCAGATGGCAGTGTAGATATTTCCATGTTTATACAGATAGCGGTGTAGGTATTTCCATGTTTTCTCAGATGGTGGTGTAGAGATTTCCGTGTTTATACACATGGCGGTGTAGATACTTCCATCTTTATGGAGATGGCAGTGTAGATATTTTCATGTTTATAGAGATGGCGGTGTAGATATTTCCATATTTATAGAGATAGCGGTGTAGATATTTCCATCTTTCTACAGATGGCAGTGTAGATATTTCCATGTTTATACAGATGGCGGTGTAGATATTTCCATACTTATACAGACGTCTGTGTAGATATTTCCATGTGTATACAGATGGTATTGTAGGTATTTCCATGTTTATACAGATGGTGGTGTAGATATTTCCATGTTCATTCAGATGACTGTGTAGATATTTCCATGTTTTTACAGATGGCAGTGTAGATATTTCAATGTTTATAGAGATGGCGCTGTAGATATTTCCATGTTTATACAGATCACGGTGTAGATATTTCCATGTTTATACAGATAGCGGTGTAGATATTTCCATGTTTATATAGATGGTGGTGTAGATATTACCATGTTTATACAGATAGGGGTGTAGATATTTCCATGTTTATACAGATCGTGGTGAAGATATTTCTATGTTTATACAGATCGCGGTGTAGATATTTCCATGTTTATAGAGATAGCGGTGTAGGTATTTCCATGTTTATAGACATAGCGTTGTAGATATTTCCATGGTTATATAGATGGCGTTGTAGATATTTCCATGTTTATACCGATGGCGATGTTGGTATTTCAACGTCTATACAGATAGCGATGTAGATATTTCCATGTTTATACAGCTCGCGGTGCAGATATTTATATCTTTATACAGATGGCAATGCAGATATTTCCTTATTCACACAGATGGCGGTGTAGATGTTTCCATGTTTATAAAGATGGCGGAGTAGTTAGTTCCATGTTTATGGAGATGGCAGTGTAGATATTTTCATGTTTATAGAGATGGCGGTGTAGATATTTCCATGTTTGTAGACATAGCAGTGTAGATATTTACATGTTTATACAGATGGCTGTGTAGATATTTCCATGTGTATACAGATGGCATTGTAGATATTTCCATGTTTATACAGATGACTGTAGAGGTATTTCCATGTTTTACAGATGGCTGTGCAGATATTTCCATGTTTATAGAGATAGCGGTGTAGATATTTCCATGTTTGTTCAGATGGCGTTGTTGATATTTCCATCTAAACACAGATGGCCGTGTAGATATTTCCATGTTTATACAGATGGCAGCGTAGATATTCCCATGGACATGCTGATGGCGGTGTAGATATTTCCATGTTTATACAGAGAGCGGTGTAGATATATCCATGTTTTCACAGATGGTGGTGTAGATATTTCCGTGTTTGTACACATGGCGGAGTAGATACTTCCATCTTTATGGAGATGGCAGTGTAGATATTTTCATGTTCATAGAGATGGCGGTGTAGATATTTCCATATTTATAGAGATAGCGGTGTAGATATTTCCATCTTTCTACAGATGGCACTGTAGATATTTCCATGTTTATACAGATGGCGGTGTAGATATTTCCATACTTATACAGATGTCTGTGTAGATATTTCCATGTGTATACAGATGGTATTGTAGGTATTTCCATGTTTATACAGATGGTGGTGTATATATTTCCATGTTTATTCAGACGACTGTGTTGATATTTCCATGTTTTTACAGATGGTAGTGTAGATATTTCAATGTTTATAGAGATGGCGCTGTAGATATTTCCATGTTTATACAGATCGAGGTGTAGATATTTCCATGTTTATACAGATAGCGGTGTAGATATTTCCATGTTTTTACAGATATCGGTGTAGATATTTCCATGTTTACACAGATTGCGGTGTAGATATTTCCATGTTTATACGGATCGTGGTGAAGGTATTTCCATGATTATACAAATCGCGGTGAAGATATTTCCATGTTTATACAGATAGCGGTGTAGATATTTCCATGTTTATACAGATAGCGGTGTAGATATTTCCATGTTTATAGAGATAGCGGTGTAGGTATTTCCATGTTTATAGACATAGCGGTGTAGATATTTCCATGTTTATATAGATGGCGTTGTAGATATTTCCATGTTTATACCGATAGATATGTTGGTATTTCCACGTTTATACAGATAGCGATGTAGATATTTCCATGTATATACAGCTCGCGGTGCAGATATTTATATCTTTATACAGATGGCATTGTAGATATTTCCATATTCACACAGATGGAGGTGTAGATGTTTCCATGTTTATACAGATGGCGGAGTAGTTTGTTTCATGTTTATGGAGATGGCAGTGTAGATATTTTCATGTTTATAGAGATGGCGGTGTAGATATTTCCATGTTTATAGAGATAGCAGTATAGATATTTACATGTTTATACAGATGGCTGTGTAGATATTTCCATGTGTATACAGATGTCATTGTAGATATTTCCATGTTTATACAGATGACTGTAGAGGTATTTCCATGTTTTACAGATGGCTGTGCAGATATTTCCATGTTTATAGAGATCACGGTGTAGATATTTCCATGTTTGTACAGATGGCGTTGTTGATATTTCCATCTATACACAGATGGCCGTGTAGATATTTCCATGTTTATACAGATGGTAGCGTAGATATTTCCATGGACATGCAGATGGCGGTGTAGGTATTTCCATGTTTGTACAGATAGCGGTGTAGATATTTCCATGTTTTCACAGATGGTGGTGTAGATATTTCCGTGTTTATACACATGGCGGAGTAGATAGTTCCATCTTTATGGAGATGGCAGTGTAGATATTTTCATGTTTATAGAGATGGCAGTGTTGATATTTCCATATTTATAGAGATAGCGGTGTAGATATTTCCATCTTTCTACAGATGGCATTGTAGATATTTCCATGTTTATACAGATGGCGGTGTAGATATTTCCATACTTATACAGATGTCTGTGTAGATATTTCCATGTGTATACAGATGGTATTGTAGGTATTTCCATGTTTATACAGATGGTGGTGTATTTATTTCCATGTTTATTCAGATGACTGTGTATATATTTCCATGTTTTTACAGATGGCAGTGTAGATATTTCAATGTTTATAGAGATGACACTGTAGATATTTCCATGTTTATACAGATCGCGGTGTAGATATTTCCATGTTTATACAGATAGCGGTGTTGATATTTCCATGTTTTTACAGATATCGGTGTAGATATTTCCATGTTTACACAGACTGCGGTGTAGATATTTCCATCTTTCTACAGATAGCATTGTAGATATTTCCATGTTTATGCAGATGGCGGTGTAGATATTTCCATGTTTATACAGATAGCGGTGTAGATATTTCCATGTTTATACAGATCGCGGTGAAGATATTTCCATGTTTATACAGATCGCGGTGTAGATATTTCCATGCTTATACAGATCGTGGTGTAGATATTTCCATGTTTATAAAGATAGCGGTGTAGATATTTCTATGTTTATATAGATGGTGGTGTAGATATTACCATGTTTATACAGATAGCGGTGTAGATATTTCCATGTTTATACAGATCGTGGTGGAGATATTTCCATGTTTATACAAATCACGGTGTAGATATTTCCATGTTTATACAGAACGCGGTGTAGATATTTCCAGGTTTATATAGATAGCGGTGTAGATATTTCCATGTTTATACAGATACCGGTGTAGATATTTCCATGCTTATAGAGATAGCGGTGTAGGTATTTCCATGTTTATAGACATAGCGGTGTAGATATTTCCATGTTTATATAGATGGCGTTGTAGATATTTCCATGTTTATACCGATAGATATGTTGGTATTTCCACGTTTATACAGATAGTAATGTAGATATTTCCATGTTTATACAGCTCGCGGTGCAGATATTTATATCTTTATACAGATGGCATTGTAGATATTTCCTTATTCACACAGATGGAGGTGTAGATGTTTCCATGTTTATACAGATGGCGGTGTAGTTTGTTTCATGTTTATGGAGATGGCAGTGTAGATATTTTCATGTTTATAGAGATGGCATTGTAGATATTTCCATGTTTATAGAGATAGCAGTGTAGATATTTACATGTTTATACAGATGGCTGTGTAGATATTTCCATGTGTATACAGATGGCATTGTAGATATTTCCATGTTTATACAGATGACTGTAGAGGTATTTCCATGTTTTACAGATGGCTGTGCAGATATTTCCATGTATAAAGATAGCGCTGTATATATTTCCATGTTTGTACCAATGGCGTTGTTGATATTTCCATCTATACACGGATGGCCGTGTAGATATTTCCATGTTTATACAGATGGCAGCGTAGATATTTCCATGGACATGCAGATGGCTGTGTAGATATTTCCATGTTTGTACAGATAGCGGTGTAGATATTTCCATGTTTTCACAGATGGTGGTGTAGATATTTCCGTGTTTATACACATGGCGGAGTAGATACTTCCATCTTTATGGATTTGGCAGTGTAGATATTTTCATGTTTATAGAGATGGCGGTGTAGATATTTCCATGTTTATAGAGATAGCAGTGTACATATTTACATGTTTATACAGATGGCTGTGTAGATATTTCCATGTGTATACAGATGGCATTGTAGATATTTCCATGTTTATACGGATGACTGTAGAGGTATTTCCATGTTTTACAGATGGCTGTGCAGATATTTCCATGTATAAAGATAGCGCTGTAGATATTTCCAAGTTTGTACCAATGGCGTTGTTGATATTTCCATCTATACACGGATGGCCGTGTAGATATTTCCATGTTTATACAGATGGCAGCGTAGATATTTCCATGGACATGCAGATGGCGGTGTAGATATTTCCATGTTTGTACAGATAGCGGTGTAGATATTTCCATGTTTTCACAGATGGTGGTGTAGATATTTCCGTGTTTATACACATGGCGGAGTAGATACTTCCATCTTTATGGAGATGGCAGTGTAGATATTTTCATGTTTATAGAGATGGCGGTGTAGATATTTCCATATTTATAGAGATAGCGGTGCAGATATTTCCATCTTTCTAGAGATGGCAGTGTAGATATTTCCATGTTTATACAGATGGCGGTGTAGATATTTCCATACTTATACAGATGTCTGTGTAGATATTTCCATGTGTATACAGATGGTATTGTAGGTATTTCCATGTTTATACAGATGGCGGTTGAGATATTTCCATGTTTATTGAGATAGTGGTGTAGATATTTCCAAGATTATGCAGATAGCGGTGTAGATATTTCCATGTTTATAGAGATTGCGGTGTAGATATTTCCATGTTTATACAGATAGGGGTGGAGATATTTCCATGTTTATACAGATAGCGCTGTAGATATGTGCATCTTTATGCAGATAGCGGTGTAGATATTTCCATGTTTATACAGATAGCGGTTTAGCTATTTCCATGTTTATACAGATAGCGATTTAGATAATTCCATGTTTATAGAGATGGCTGTGTTGATATTTCCATGTTTATACAGAGAGCGGAGGAGATATTTCCATATTTATACAGATAGCAATGTAGATATTTGAATGTTTATACAGATAGCGGTCTAGATATTTCCACGTTTATACAGATAGCGGTGTAGATATTTCCATGTTTATACAGATAGCGGTGTAGATATTTCCATGTTTAAACAGATAGCGGTGGAGATATTTTCAAGTTTATACAGATAGCAGTGGACGTATTTTTATGTTTATAGTGATGTCGGTGTGATATTTCCAAGTATATACAGATAGCGGTGTAGATATTTCCGTGTTTATACAGATATCGGTGCAGGTATTTCCATGTGTATAGAGATAGCCGTGTAGATATTTCCATGTTTATAAAGATGGCTGTGTAGATATTTCCATGTGTATACAGGTGGCAGTGTAGATATTTCCATGTCTATACAGATGGGGTTGTAGATATTTCCATGTTTATACAGAAGAATGTGTAGATATTTCCATGTATTTTACAGACGGCGGAGTAAATATTTCCATGTTACACAGATAGCGGTGTGGATATTTCCATGTTTATACAGATAGCGATGTAGATATATCCATGTTTATAGAGATGGCTGTGTAGATATTTCCATGTTTATACAGATTGCAGTGTAGATATTTCCATGTTTACACAGATAGTGGGGTAGAAATTTCTATGTTTATACAGATGATTGTGTAGGTATTTTCATGTTTATACATATGGCTGTGTAGACATTTCCATGTTTACAGAGATAGCGGTGTAGATATTTCCAGATTTCTACAGATAGCGGTGTAGATATTTCCATGTTTATACAGATAGCGGTGTAGATGTTTCCATGTTTATACACATAGCGGTGTAGATATATCCATCTTTATACACATCGTGGTTTAGATATTTCCATGTTTATACAGATAGCGGTGTAGATATTTCTATGTTTATACAGATAGTGGTGTAGATATTTCCATGTTTACAGAGACAGAGGTGTAGATATTTCCATCCTCACACAGATTGCGGTGTACATATTTCCATGTTTACACAGACAGCTGTGTAGGTATTTCCATGTTTACACAGATAGTGTTGTAGATATTTCCATGTTTATGGAGATTGCAGTGTAGATATTTCCAGGTTTATAAATATAGCGGTGTAGATATTTCCATGTTTATACAGATAGCGGTGGAGATATTTCCATGTTTATACAGATAGCGCTGTAGATATTTGCATGTTTATGCAGTTAGCGGTGTAGATATTTCCAGGTTTATACAGATAGCGGTGTAGATATTTCCATGTTTATACAGATAGCGGTGGAGATATTTCCATATTTATACAGATAGCAATGTAGATACTTGAATGTTTATACAGATAGCAGTCTAGATATTTCCATGTTTATACAGATAGCGGTGTAGAAATTTCCATGTTTATACAGATAGCGGTGTAGATATTTCCATGTTTATACAGATAGCGGTGGAGACATTTTCAAGTTTATACAGATAGCAGTGGACGTACTTTTATGTTTATAGTGCTGCCGGTGCAGGTATTTCCATGTGTATAGAGATAGCGGTGTAGATATTTCCATGTTTATACAGATGGCTGTGTAGATATTTCCATGTGTATACAGGTGGCAGTGTAGATATTTCCATGTTTATACAGATGGGGGCGTAGATATTTCCATGTTTATCCAGAAGAATATGTAGATATTTCCATGTTTTTTACAGATGGCGGAGTAAATATTTCCATGTTACACAGATAGCGGTGTGGATATTTCCATGTTTATACAGATAGCGATGAAGATATATCCATGTTTATAGAGATGGCTGTGTAGATATTTCCATGTTTATACAGATTGCAGTGTAGATATTTTGTGTTTATACAGATAGTGGGGTAGAAATTTCTATGTTTATACAGATGATTGTGTAGGTATTTTCATGTTTATACATAGGGTGGTGTAGACATTTCCATGTTTACAGAGATAGAGGTGTAGATATTTCCATATTTGCACAGATTGCGGTGTACATATTTGCATGTTTATACAGATAGCGGTGTAGATATTTCCATGGTTATACAGATAGCAGTGTAGATATTTCCATGTATATACAGATAGCAGTGTAGATATTTCCATGTTTATACAGATAGCGGTGTAGATATATCCATGTTTATGCTGATTGCGGTGAAGATATTTCCCTGTTTATACAGATAGCAGTGTAGATATTTCCATATTTACAGAGATAGAGATGTAGATATTTCCATATTTGCACATATTGTGGTGTACATATTTCCACGTTTATACAGATAGCGGTGTAGATATTTCAATGTTTATAGAGTTTGCGGTTTAGTTATTTCCATGTTTATACAGATGGCAGTGTAGATATTTCCATGTTTATACAGAAGGCGGTGAAGATATTTCCATGTTTTTAGGAATAGCCATGTAGATATTTCCATGTTTATACAGATAGCGGTGTTGACATTTCCATGTTTATAGAGATAGCGGTGTAGATATTTCCATATTTATACAGATAGCGGAGTAGATATTTCCATGTTTATACATATAGTAGTGTAGATATTAACATGTTTATACAGATAGCTGTGTAGATATATCCATGTTTATACAGATTGTGGTGTAAATATTTCCATGTTTATACAGATAGCGGTGTAGGTATTTCCATGTTTATACAGACAGTGTTGTAGATATATCCATGTTTACAGAGGCAGAGGTGTAGATATTTCCATATTCACACAGATTGCGGTGTACATATTTCCATGTTTACACAGACAGCTGTGAAGATATTTCCATGTTTACTCAGATAGTGTTGTAGATATTTCCATGTTTATAGAGATTGCGGTGTAGATATTTCCATGTTTATAAAGATAGCGGTGTAGATATTTCCATGTTTATACAGATAGCGGTGGAGATATTTCCATGTTTATATAGATAGCGCTGTAGATATTTGCATGTTTATACAGATAGCGTTTTAGATATTTCCATGTTTATACAGATGGCGGTGTAGATATTTCCATGTTTATACAGATATCGGTTTAGATATTTCCATGTTTATACACATAGCTGTGTTGTTATTTCCATGTTTATACAGATAGCAGTGTAGATTGTTCCATGTTTATGGAGATGGCGATGTAAATATTTTCCTGTTTACAGAGATGGTGGTGTAGATACTTCCATGTTTATACTGATGACTGTGTAGATATTTCCATGTATAAACAGATGGCGGAATAGATATTTCCATGTTTATACAGATAAAGGTGTAGAAATTTCCATGTTCATACAGACAGCGGTGTAGATATTTCCATGTTCATTCAGAAGGCGGTGTAGATATTTCCATGTTTACAGAGATGGCAGTGTAGATATTTCTATGTTTATAGAGATAGCGGTGTAGTTATTTCCAGGTGAATAGAGATAGTGGTGTAGGTATTTCCATGTTTATAGAGATAGTGGGGTAGATATTTCCATGTTTATTCAGATAGCGTAGAAGTTATTTCCATGTTTATACAGATGGTGGTGTAGATAGTTTCATGTTTATGGAGATGGCCGTGTAAATATTTTCACGTTTATAGAGATGGCGGTGTAGATATTTCCATGTTTATAGAGATAGTGGTGTAGATAATTCCGTGTTTATACAGATGGCGGTGTAGATATTTCCATGCTTATACAGATGGCAGTGTAGATATATCCATGTTTATACAGATAGCGGTGGAGATATTTCCATATTTATATAGATAGCGTTGTAGATATTTCCATGTTTATACAGACAGCGGTGTAGATATTTCCATGTTTATACAGATAGTGGTGTTCGTATTTCCATGTTTATACAACTAGCAATGTAGATATTTCCGTGTTTATACAGCTCTCGGTGTTGTTTTTTCCATTTTTATAGAGATGGCAGTGTAGATAATTCCATGTTTTTACAGAAAGCGGTGTAGATACTTCCATGTTTATACAGATGGTGGTGTAGATATTTCCATGTTTATGGAGATCACGGTGCAGATATTTTCAGGTTTATAGAGATGGCGGTGTAGATTTTTCCACGTATATAGAGATGGCGGTGTAGATATTTCCATGTTTATAGAGATAGCGGTGTAGGTATTTCCGTGTTTATAGAGATGGCGGTGAGGATATTTCCATGTCAATGCAGATGGCTGTGTAGATATTTCCATGTGCATACAGATGGCAGTGTAGATGTTTCCATGTTTAAGCAGATGGTGATGTCGACATTTCCAAGTTTATAGAGATGACTGTGTAGATATTTCCATGTTTATACAGTTGGTGGTGTAGGTATTTCCATGTTTATAGAGAGAGTGGTGTAGATATTTCCATGTTTATACAGATAGCGGCGTAGGTATTTCCATGTTTATAGAGATAGCGGTGCAGATATTTCCATATTTATACAGAGGGCTTTGTAGATATTACTATGTTCATACAGATTGCGGTGTTGATATTTCCAAGTTTATAGAGATGGCTCTGTAGATATTTCCATGTTTATACAGATGGCAGTGTAGATATTTCCATATTTATAGAAATATCCATTTAGACATTTCCATATTTATAGAAATATCCATGTAGATATTTCCATGTTTAAACAGATAGTGGTGTAGACATTTCCATGTTTATAGAGATAGCGGTGTATATATTTCCATATTTATACAGATAGCGGTGTAGATATTTCCATGTTTATACAGATAGCGGTGTAGATGTTTCCATGTTTATACAGATACCGGTGTAGCTATTTCCATGTTTACAGAGATAGAGTTGTAGATAGTTCCATATTTGCACAGATTGCCGAGTAGATATTTCCACATTCACAGAGATAACGGTGTACATATTTGCATGTTTACACAGAGAGCTGAGTAGATATTTCCATGTTTACACAGATAGTGTTGTAGATATTTCCATGTTTATACAGATAACGGTGTAGATATTTCCACGTTTATAGAGATGGCGGTGTAGATACATCCTTTTTTATGTAGAAGGCGATGTAGATTTTTCCATGTTTATAGAGATGGCGGTGTATACCTTTCCATGTTTATAGAGATAGCGGTATAGATATTTCCTTGTTTACAGAGATAGCGGTGTAGGTATTTCCATGTTTATAGAGATAGCAGAGTAGATATTTCCATGTTTATGCAGATAGCGTTGTAGACATTTCCAAGTTTATACAGATAGCGGTGTTGGTATTTCCAAGTTTATATATATAGCGGTGTAGATATTTCCATGTTTACATAGCTCGCGGTGTAGATATTTACATTTTATACAGATGGCAGTGTAGATATTTCCATATTTATACAGAGGGCGGTGTACATAGTTCCATGTTTATGGAAATGGCAGTGTAGATATTTCCATGTTTTTAGAGATAGTGGTGCAGGTATCTCCATGTTTATAGAGATAACGGTGTAGATATTTCCATGTGTATACAGATGGCAGTGTAGGTATTTCCATGTTTATACAGATGGCAGTGTAGATATTTCCATGTTTATAAAGATAGCGGTGTAGACATATCCATGTTTACAGAGATTGCGGTGTAGCTATTTCCATGTTCATACAGATAGCGTTGTAGATCTGTATACGGTGAAGATATTTCCATGTTTTTAGTGATAGCCATGTAGACATTTCCATGTATATACAGATAGCGGTGTTGACATTTCCATGTTTATATAGATAGCGGTGTAGATATTTACATATTTATACAGATAGCGGAGTAGACGTTTCCAAGTTAATACAGATAGCAGTGTAGATATTAACATGTTTATACAGATAGCAGTGTAGATATATCCATGTTTATACAGATTGTGGTGTAAATATTTCCATGTTTATACAGATAGCGGTGTAGATATTTCCATGTTTATACAGATAGCGGTGTAGATATTTCCATGTTTATACAGATAGTGGAGTAGATATTCCCATGTTTATATAGCTCGCGGTGTTGTTATTTCCATCTTTTTAGAGATGGCAGTGTAGATAATTCCATGTTTTTACAGATAGCGGTATAGATACTTCCGTGTTTATACAGATGGTGGTGTAGATATTTCCATGTTTATGGAGATCACGGTGCAGATATTTTCAGGTTTATAGAGATGGCGGTGTAGATTTTTCCACGTGTATAGAGATGGCGGTGTGGATATTTCCATGTTTATAGAGATAGCGGTGTAGGTATTTCCGTGTTTATAGAGATGGCGGTGAGGATATTTCCATGTCAATGCAGATGGCTGTGTAGATATTTCCATGTGCATAAAGATGGCAGTGTAGATGTTTCCATGTTTAAGCAGATGGTGGTGTCGACATTTCCATGTTTATAGAGATGACTGTGTAGATATTTCCATGTTTATACAGAGGGTTGTGTAGGTATTTCCATGTTTATAGAGATAGTGGTGTAGATATTTCCATGTTTATACAGATAGAGGTGTAGGTATTTCCGTGTTTATAGAGATAGCAGTGCAGATATTTCCATATTAATACAGATAGCTTTATAGATATTACTATGTTTATACAGATCGCGGTGTAGATATGTCCATGTTTATAGAGATGGCGGTGTAGATATTTCCATGTTTATACAGATATCGGTGTAGATATTTCCATGTTTATACAGATAGCGGTGTAGATATTACCATGTTTACACAGAGAGCGGTGTAGGTATTTCCATCTTTGAACAGATTGCGGTGTGGATATTTCCATGTTTATTCAGATAGCGTTGTAGATATTTCCATGTTTATACAGATAGCTCTGTAGACATTTCCATGTTTACACAATTAGCATTATAGATATTTCCATGTTTATAGAGATATTGGTTTAGGTATTTCCATGTTTATACAGATAGCTGTGTTTTTATTTCCATGTTTATACAGATAGCGGTGTAGATTGTTCCATGTTTATGGAGATGGCGGTGTAGATATTTTCATGTTTATAGAGATGGTTGTGTAGATATTTCCATTTTTATAGAGATGACTGTGTAGATATTTCCATGTTTATACAGATGGCGGTGTAGATATTTCCATGTTTATACAGATAGCGGTGGAGATATTTCCTTGTTTATAGAGATCGTGTTGTAGATGTTTCTCTGTTTATACAGAGAGCCGTGTAGATATTTCCATGTTTATACAGGTAGCGGTGTTCATATTTCCATGTTTATACAGATTGTGGTGTAGATATTTCCATTTTCCTCAGATGGCAGTTTAGATATTTCCATGTTTATACACATGGCGGTGTAGACATTTCCATGTTCATTCAGAAGGCGGTATAGATATTTCCATGTTTACAGAGATGGCGGTGTTGATATTTCTATGTTTATAGAGATAGCGGTGTAAATATATCCATGTGTATAGAGATGGTGGTGTAGGTATTTCCATGTTTATAATGACGGTGGTGTAGATATTTCTATGTTTATTTAGATAGTGGTGTAGGTATTTCCATGTTTATACAGATGTCGGTGTAGATAGTTCCATGTTTATGGACATGGCCATGTAGATATTTCCATGTTTATACAAATAGCGGTGTAGACATTTCCATATGTATAGAGATAGTGGTGTAGGTATTTCCATATTTATACAGATAGCGGAGTAGTTATTTCCATGTTTATACAGATAGTGATGTAGATATTTCCATGTTTATACAGATAGCTGTGTAGATATATCCATGTTTATACAGATTGTGGTGTAGATATTTCCATGTTTATACAGATAGCGGTGTAGAAATTTCCATGTTTATACAGGAGTGGTGTAGATATTTCCATGTTAGCAGAGATAGAGGTGTAGATATTTCCATATTTGTAAAGATTGCGGTGTAGACATTTACATCTTCACACAGATTGCGGTGTACATATTTCCATGTTTAAACAGACTGCTGTGTACATATTTCCATGTTTACACAGATAGTGTTGTAGATATTTCCATGTTTACACCGATTGCGGTGTAGATATTTCCATGTTTATACAGATAGCGGTGTTGAGATTTCCGTGTTTATACAGACAGCGTTGTAGATATTTCCATGTTTATACAGAGAGTGGTGGAGATATTTCCATGTTTATACAGATAGCGGTGGAGATATTTCCATGTTTCTAGAGATGGTGGTGTAGATATTTCCAAGTTTATGCAGGTAGCGGTGTAGATATTTCCATGTTTATAGAGATAGCGGTGTAGATATGTCCATGTTTATACAGGTAGCGGTGTAGATATTTCCATGTTTACAGAGATAGCTGTGTAGATATTTCCATATATATACAGATAGCGGTTTAGATATTTGTATGTTTATTCAGATGGTGGTGTAGATATTTCCATGTTTATACAGATAGCGGTGTGGCTATTACCATGTTTATACAGATGGCAGTGTAGATACATCCATGTTTATACAGATAGTGGAGTAGATATTTCCATGGTTATAAAGATAGCGGTGAAGATATTTCCAAGTTTATAGAGATAGCGGTGGAGATATTTCCATGTTCATAGAGATAGCGATGGAGATATTTCCATGTTTGTACAGATAACGATGTAGATAATTCCATGTCTATGCAGATAGCGGTGTAGATATTTCCGTGTTTACGCAGATAGCGGTGTTGATATATCCATGTTTATAGAGATAGCCATGTAGATATTTCCATGTTTATACAGATAGCGGTGTAGACATTTCCCTGTTTATAGGGAGAGCGGTATGGATATTTCCATATTTATACATATAGCGGTGTAGATATTTCCATGTTTTTACAGTTGGCGGTGTAGATACATCCATGTTTCTGAAGATGGCGGTGTAGATGTTTTCATGTTTATAGGGATGGCGGTGTAGATATTTCCATGTGTATACAGAAGTCTGTGTAGGTATTCCATGTTTATACAGATGGCGGTGAAGATATTTCCATGATTATACAGATAGCGGTGTAGATATTTCCAACTTTATACAGATAGTGGTGTAGATATTTCCATGTTTATACAGATGGCGATGTACATAGTTCCATGTTTATGGAGATGGCGGTGTAGATATTTTCATGTTTATATACATGGCCGTGTAGATATTTCCATGTTTGTAGAGATTGCGCTGTAGATATTTCCATGTTTATAGAGATAGCAGTGTAGATATTTACATGTTTATACAGATGGCTGTGTAGATATTTCCATGTGTATACAGATGTCATTGTAGATATTTCCATGTTTATACAGATGACTGTATAGGTATTTCCATGTTTTTACAGATGGCAGTGCAGATATTTCCATGTTCATAGAGATAGCGGTGTAGATATTTCCATGTTTGTACAGATGGCGGTGTTGATATTTCCATCTATACACAGATGGCCGTGTATATATTTCCATGTTTATACAGATAGCGGTAAAGATATTTCCATGTTTATAGAGATAGCAGTGTAGATATTTCCATGTTTATACAGATGGCTGTGTAGATATTTCCATGTGTGTACAGATGGCGATGTAGATATTTCCATGTTTATACAGATGGCGCTGTAGATATTTCCATGTTTATACAGATGGCAGTGTTGATATTTCCATGTTTATACAGATATCGGTGTAGATATTTCCATGTTTACAGAGATAGTGGTGTAGGTATTTCCATCTTTGCACAGATTGCGTTGTAGGTATTGCCAAATTTACACAGATAGCGGTGTAGATATTTCCAAGTTTACACAGATAGCTTTGTAGATATTTCCATGTTTACAGAGATAGCATTGTAGACATTTCCGTGTTTATACAGATTGCGGTGTAGTTATTTCCATGTTGATACAGATAGCGGTGTAGATATTTCCATGTTTATACAGGTAGCGGTGTAGAAATTCCCATGTTTATACAGATCGCTTTGTAGACATTTCCATTTTTCTACAGATGTCAGTGTAGATATTTCCAAGTTTATACAGATGGCAGTGTAGATATTTCCATGTTTATACTGATGTCTGTGTAGATATTTCCATGTTTATTCAGATGGCGGTGTAGATATTTCCATGTTTATAGATATGGCGGTGTAGTTATTTCTATGTTTATAGAGATAGCAGTGTAAATATCTCCATGATTATAGAGATGGTGGTGTAAGTATTTTCATGTTTATAGAGATAGCGGTGTAGATATTTCCATATTTCTACAGATGACTGTGTAGATATTTCCATGATTGTACAGATGGAAGGGTAGATATTTCCATGTTTATAGAGATAGCGGTGAAGATATTTTCATGTTTATACAGATTGTCGTGGAGATATGTCCATGTTTATACAGATTGCAATGGAGATATTTACACGTTAATACACATAGCTGTGTAGATATTTCCATGTTTATACAGATAGCGGTGTAGATTTTTCCATGTTTATACAGATGGCTGTGTCGATATTTCCATGTTTATACAGAGATCTCTGTAGATATTTCCAAGTTTATATAGATGACAGTGTTGATATTTCCAGGTTTATACATATGACTGTGTAGATATTTCCATGTTAATACAGATGGCGGTGTAGATATTGCCATGTATATAGAGATAGCGGTGTAGATATTTCCATGTTTATTGAGATAGCGGTGTAAATATTTCCATATTTATTCAGATAGTGGTGTAGATATTTCCATGTTTTTATAGATAGCGGTGTAGATATTTCCATCTTTATTCAGAGAGTGCTGTACATATTTCCATGTTTATACAGATCACTGTGTAGATATTTCCATGTTTTTACAGGTAACGTTGTAGATATTTCCATCTTTATACAAACGGTGGTGTAGATATTTCCATGTTCCTACACATGACTGTGTAGTTATTTCCATGTTTATACAGATGGCGGTGTAGATATTTCCATATTTATAGAGATAGCAGTGTAGATATTTCCAGGTTTATACAGATAGCGGTGTAAATATTTACATGTTTATACAGATCGTGGTGTAGATATTTCCATGTTTATACAGATACCGGTGTAGATATTTCCATGTTTATACAGACTGCAGTGTAGGTATTTCTATGTTTATACAGATAGCAGTGTAGATATTTCCATGTTTGTTCAGATGGCGGTGTTGATATTTCCATCTGTACACAGATTGCCGTGTAGATATTTCCATCTTTATACAGATGGCGTTGTAGATATTTCCATGGATATGCAGAGGGCGGTGTGGATATTTCCATGTTTATAGAGATAGCGGTGTAGGTATTTCCATGTTTATAGACATAGCGGTGTAGATATTTCCATGTTTATGTAGATGGCGTTGTAGATATTTCCATGTTTATACCGATAGCGGTGTTGGTATTTCCACGTTTACACAGATAGCGATGTAGATATTTCCATGTTTATACAGCTCGTGGTGCAAATATTTATATCTTTATACAGATGGCATTGTAGATATTTCCTTATTCACACAGATGGCGGTGTAGATGTTTGTATGTTTATACAGATGGCGGAATAGTTAGTTCCATGTTTATGGAGATGGCAGTGTAGATATTTTCATGTTTATAGAGATGGCTGTGTAGATATTTCCATGTTTATAGAGATAGCAGTGTAGATATTTACATGTTTTTACAGATGGCTATGTATATATTTCCATGTGTATAAAGATGGCATTGTAGATATTTCCAAGTTTATACAGATGACTGTATAGGTATTTCCATGTTTTTACAGATGGCAGTGCAGATATTTCCATGTTTATAGAGATAGCGGTGTAGATATTTCCATGTTTGTACAGATGGCAGTGCTGATATTTCCATATATACACAGATGGCCATGTAGATATTTCCATGTTTATACAGATGGCGGCATAGTTATTTCCATGGACATTCAGATGGCGGTGTAGTTATTTCCATGTTTATACAGATAGCGGTGTAGATATTTCCATGTTTACACAGATGGTGGTGTAGATATTTCCGTGTTTATACACATGGTGGTGTAGATACTTCCATCTTTATGGAGATGGCAGTGTAGATATTTTCATGATTACAGATATGCAGGTGTAGATATTTCCATATTTATAGAGATAGCGGTTTAGATATTTCCATCTTTCTACAGATGGCAGTGTAGATATTTCCATGTTTATACAGATGGCGGTGTAGATATTTCCATATTTATACAGATGTCTGTGTAGGTATTTCTATGTGTATACAGATGGTATCGTTGTTATTTCCATGTTTATACAGATGGTGGTGTAGATATTTCCATGTTTATTCAGATGACTGTGTAGATATTTCCATGTTTTTACAGATGGCACTGTAGATATTTCAATGTTTATAGAGATGGCGCTGTAGATATTTCCATGTTTATTCAGATAACGGTGGAGATATTTCCATGTTTATACAGACAGCAGTGGAGATATTTCCATGTTTATACACATAGCGGTGTACATATTTCCATGTGTATAGAGACAGCGGTGTAGGTATTTCCACGTTTATACAGATAGCGGTGCAGAAATTTCCATGTTTATACAGATGCCTATGCAGATATTTCCATATTTATACAGAGGGCTGTGTAGATATTTCTGCGTTTATACAGACGGCAGGGTAGATATTTCCATGTTCCTACACATGACTGTGTAGGTATTTCCATGTTTATACAGATGGCTTTGTATTTATTTCCATCTTTATAGAGATAGAGGTGCAGATATTTCCATGTTTATACAGAGGGCGGTGGATATATTTCCATGTTTATACAGATCATGATGTAGATATTTCCATGTTTATACAGATACCGGTGTAGATATTTCAATGTTTATACAGACCACAGTGTAGGTATTTCCATGTTAATAAAGATGGCAGTGTAGATATTTCCATGTTTGTACAGCTGGCGGTGTTGATGTTTGCATCTATACACAGATTGCCGTGTATGTATTTCCATGTGTACCCAGATGGCATTGTAGATATTTCCATGTTTATACAGATGGTGCTGTAGGTATTTCCATGTTTACACAGATGACTGTATTGGTATTTCCACGTTTATACAGATGGCGGTGTAGATATTTCCATGTTTATACAGATGACTGTAGAGGTATTTCCATGTTTTTGCAGATGGCAGTGCAGATATTTCCATGTTTATAGAGATAGCGGTGTAGATATTTCCATGTTTGTACAGATGGCGGTGTTGATATTTCCATCTATACGCAGATGGCCGTGTATATATTTCCATGTTTATACAGATGGCGGCGTAGATATTTCCATGGACATGCAGATGGCAGTGTACATATTTCCATGTTTATACAGATAGCGGTGTAGATATTTCCATGTTTTCACAGATGGTGGTGTAGAGATTTCCGTGTTTATACACATGGCGGTGTAGATACTTCCATCTTTATGGAGATGGCAGTGTAGATATTTTCATGTTTATAGAGATGGCGGTGTAGATATTTCCATATTTATAGAGATAGCGGTGTAGATATTTCCATCTTTCTACACATGGCAGTGTAGATATTTCCATGTTTATACAGATGGCGGTGTAGATATTTCCATACTTATACAGATGTCTGTGAAGATATTTCCATGTGTATACAGATGGTATTGTAGGTATTTCCATGTTTATACAGATGGTGGTGTATATATTTCCATGTTTATTCAGATGACTGTGTTGATATTTCCATGTTTTTACAGATGGCAGTGTAGATATTTCAATGTTTATAGAGATGGCGCTGTAGATATTTCCATGTTCATACAGATCGAGGTGTAGATATTTCCATGTTTATACAGATAGCGGTGTAGATATTTCCATGTTTTTACAGATATCGGTGTAGATATTTCCATGTTTACACAGATTGCGGTGTAGATATTTCCATCTTTCTACGGATGGCATTGTAGATATTTCCATGTTCATGCAGATGGAGGTGTAGATATTTCGATGTTTATATAGATGGTGTTGCAGATATTACCATGTTTATACAGATAGCGGTGTAGATATTTCCATGTTTATACAGATCGTGGTGAAGGTATTTCCATGATTATACAAATCGCGGTGTAGATATTTCCATGTTTATACAGATAGCGGTGTAGATATTTAAATGTTTATACAGATAGCGGTGTAGATATTTCCATGTTTATAGAGATAGCGGTGTAGGTATTTCCATGTTTATAGACATAGCGGTGTAGATATTTCCATGTTTATATAGATGGCGTTGTAGATATTTCCATGTTTATACCGATAGATATGTTGGTATTTCCACGTTTATACAGATAGCAATGTAGATATTTCCATGTTTATACAGCTCGCGGTGCAGATATTTATATCTTTATACAGATGGCATTGTAGATATTTCCTTATTCACACAGATGGAGGTGTAGATGTTTCCATGTTTATACAGATGGCGGAGTAGTTTGTTTCATGTTTATGGAGATGGCAGTGTAGATATTTTCATGTTTATAGAGATGGCGGTGTAGATATTTACATGTTTATAGAGATAGCAGTGTAGATATCTACATGTTTATACAGATGGCGCTGTAGATATTTCCATGTTTATACAGATCGCGGTGTAGATATTTCCATGTTTATACAGATAGCGGTGTAGATATTTCCATGTTTATATAGATGGTGGTGTAGATATTACCAAGTTTATACAGATAGCGGTGTAGATATTTCCATGTTTATACAGATCGCTTTGAAGATATTTCCATGTTTATACAGATCGCGGTGTAGATATTTCCATGCTTATACAGATCGTGGTGTTGATATTTCCATGTTTATAAAGATAGCGGTGTAGATATTTCCATGTTTATATAGATGGTGGTGTAGGTATTACCATGTTTATACAGATAGCGGTGTAGATATTTCCATGTTTATACAGATCGTGGTGAAAATATTTCCATGTTTATACAAATCGCGGTGTAGATATTTCCATGTTTATACAGAACGCGGTGTAGATATTTCCAGGTTTATATAGATAGCGGTGTAGATATTTCCATGTTTATACAGATAGCGGTGTAGATATTTCCATGTTTATAGAGATAGCGGTGTAGGTATTTCCATGTTTATAGACATAGCGGTGTAGATATTTCCATGGTTATATAGATGGCGTTGTAGATATTTCCATGTTTATACGGATGGCGATGTTGGTATTTCAACGTCTATACAGATAGCGATGTAGATATTTACATGTTTATACAGCTCGCGGTGCAGATATTTACATCTTTTTACAGATGGCATTGTAGATATTTCCTTATTCACACAGATGGCGGTGTAGATGTTTCCATGTTTATACAGATGGCGGAGTAGTTAGTTCCATGTTTATGGAGATGGCAGTGTAGATATTTTCATGTTTATAGAGATGGCGGTGTAGATATTTCCATGTTTATAGAGATAGCAGTGTAGATATTTACATGTTTATACAGATGGCTGTGTAGATATTTCCATGTGTATACAGATGGCATTGAGGATAATTCCATGTTTATACAGATGACTGTAGAGGTATTTCCATGTTTTACAGATGGCTGTGCAGATATTTCCA
Source organism: Pan paniscus (assembly GCF_029289425.2). NCBI lineage: Eukaryota > Metazoa > Chordata > Mammalia > Primates > Hominidae > Pan > Pan paniscus. The sequence goes on along the minus strand of NC_073255.2, from coordinate 2,614,765 downwards.
TGTTTATAGAGATAGCGGTGTAGATATTTCCATGTTTGTACAGATGGCGTTGTTGATATTTCCATCTATACACAGATGGCCGTGTAGATATTTCCATGTTTATACAGATGCCAGCGTAGATATTTCCATGGACATGCAGATGGCGGTGTAGATATTTCCATGTTTATACAGATAGCGGTGTAGATATTTCCATGTTTTCACAGATGGTGGTGTAGATATTTCCGTGTTTATACATATGGCGGAGTAGATACTTCCATCTTTATGGAGATGGCAGTGTAGATATTTTCATGTTTATAGAGATGGCGGTGTAGATATTTCCATATTTATAGAGATAGCGGTGTAGATATTTCCATCTTTCTACAGATGTCAGTGTAGATATTTCCATGTTTATACAGATGGCGGTGTAGATATTTCCATACTTATTCAGATGTCTGTGTAGATATTTCCATGTGTATACAGATGGTATTGTAGGTATTTCCATGTTTATACAGATGGTGGTGTAGATATTTCCATGTTTATTCAGATGACTGTGTAGATATTTCCATGTTTTTACAGATGGCAGTGTAGATATTTCAATGTTTATAGAGATGGCGCTGTAGATATTTCCATGTTTATACAGATCGCGGTGTAGATATTTCCATGTTTATACAGATAGCGGTGTAGATATTTCCATGTTTATACAGATGGTGGTGTAAATATTTCCATGTTTATACAGATGACTGTATAGGTATTTCCATGTTTTTACCAATGGCATAGTAGATATTTCCATGTTTACAGACATAGCAGTGTAGATATTCCCATATTTATACAGATGGCTGTGTAGATATTTCCATGTTTATACAGATAGCGGTGTAGATATTTCCATATTTATACAGATAACGGTGTAGATATTTCCATGTTTATACAGATAGCAGTGAAAATATTTCCATGTTTATACAGAGAACGGTGTAGATATTTCCATGTTTATAGAGATAGCGGTGTAGATATTTCCATGTTTATACAGATAGCGATGTAGATATTTCCATGTGTATACACACCGTGGTGTAAATATTTCCATGTTTATACAGCTAGCTTTGCAGTTATTTCCATGTTTGTACAGATGGCGGGGTTGATATTTCCATCTATACACAGATGACCTTGTAGATATTTCCATGTTTATACAGCTGGCGGCGCAGATATTTCTATGGATATGTAGATGGCGGTGTAAATATTTCCGTGTTTATACAGAAAGCGGTGTAGTTATTTCCATGTTTATATAGATAGCGGGGTAGATATTTCCATGTATATACACATGGCTGTGTAGATATTTCCATGTTTATACAGATGGCGGTGTAGATATTTCCATGTTTATACAGATAACTTTGTAAGTATTTCCATGTTGATACAGATGGCGGTGTAGATATTTCGATGTTTATAGAGATAGCAGTGGAGATATTTCCACGTTTATGCAGATAGCGGTGTAGATATTTCCATGTTTATACTGATCGCGGTGTAGATATTTCCATGTTGATAGAAATGGCGGTGTAGTTATTTCCATGTTCATAGAGATAGCGGTGTTGATTTTTCCATGTTTATAGAGTTAGCGGTGTGGATATTTCCATGTTTATACAGATAGGGGTGTAGATATTTCCATGTTTATACAGATGACGGTGTAGATGTTTCCATGTTTATACAGATCATGGTGTACATATTTCCATGTTTATACAGATCATGGAGTTGATATTACCATGTTTATAGAGATAGCGGTGCAAATATTTCCACATTTATTCAGATAGCGGTGTAGTTATTATCATGTTTATACAGATAGCGGTGTAGATATTTCCATGTATAAACAGATGTCTGTGTATATATTTCCATGTTTAAACAGATGGCGGTGTAGATATTTCCATGTATATACAGATGGCTGTGTAGATATTTCCATGTTTATACAGCTGGCTGTGTAGATATTTCCATGTTTATACAGATGACTTTGTAGGTATTTCCATGTTTATACAGATTGCGGTGTAGATATTTCCGTGTATATACACATGACTGTGTAGGTATCTCCATGTTTATACAGAGGGCTGTGTAGATATTTCCATGTTTATAGAGATAGCGGTGCAGATATTTCCATGTTTATACAGATAGCGGTGTAAATATTTCCATGTTTATACAGATCGTGGTGAAGATATTTCCATGTTTATACAGATACCGGTGTAGATATTTACATGTTTATACAGACCGCAGTGTAGGTATTTCCATGTTTATAGAGATAGCGGTGTAGATATTTCCATGTTTGTACAGATGGCGGTGTTGATGTTTCCATCTATACACAGATTGCCGTGTAGGTATTTCCATGTGTATACAGATGGCATTGTACATATTTCCATGTTTATACAGATGGTGGTGTAGATATTTCCGTGTTTATACAGATGACTTCATAGGTATTTCCATGTGTTTACAGATGGCATTGTAGATATTTCCATGTTTATAGAGATAGCAATGTAGATATTTCCATTTTTGTACAGATTGCGGTGTAGATATTTCCATGTTTATAGAGATAGCGGTGTAGATATTTCCATGTTTGTACAGATGGCGGTGATGATATTTCCAAATATACACAGATGGCCATGTAGATATTTCCATGTTTATACAGATGGCTGCGTAGATATTTCCATGGACATACAGATGGTGGTATAGTTATTTCCATGTTTATACAGATAGCGGTGTACATATTTCCATGTTTATACAGACCGCAGTGTAGATATTTCCATGTTTATAAAGATAGCAGTGTAGATATTTCCATGTTTGTACAGCTGGCGGTGTTGATGTTTCCATCTATACACAGATTGCCGTGTATGTATTTCCATGTGTACACAGATGGCATTGTAGATATTTCCATGTTTATACAGATGGTGGTGTAGGTATTTCCATGTTTACACAGATGACTATATAGGTATTTCCATGTTTATACAGATGGCGGTGTAGATATTTCCATTTTTATTGATGTAGCGGTGTAGATATTTCCATACTTATACAGATAACGGTGTAGAAATTTCCATGTTTATAGAGATAGCTGTGTAGATATTTCCATGTTTATACAGATAGCGGTGAAGATATTTCCATATTTATAGAGATCGCTGTGTAGATATTTCCATGTTTATACAGACAGCAGTGGAGATATTTCCATGTTTATACACATAGCGGTGTACATATTTCCATGTTTATAGAGACAGCGTTGTATTTATTTCCATGTTTATACAGATAGCGGTGCAGATATTTCGATGTTTATACAGATGCCTATGCAGATATTTCCATATTTAAACAGAGGGCTGTGTAGATATTTCCATGTTTATACAGATGACAGTGTAGATATTTCCATGTTCCTACACATGACTGTGTAGGTATTTCCATGTTTATACAGATGGCTTTGTAGATATTTCCATGTTTTAGAGAAAGCGGTGCAGATATTTCCATTTTTATATAGATAGCGGTGTAAATATTTCCATGTTTATACAGATCGTGGTGTAGAAATTTCCATGTTTATACAGATACCAGTGTAGATATTTCCATGTTTATACAGACAGCAGTGTAGATATTTCCATGTTTATAGAGATATCGTTGTAGATATTTCCATGTTTATACAGATAGCGGTGTAGATATTTCCATGTTTATACAGAAAGCGGTGTCGATATTTCCATGTTTATAGAGATAGCGGTGTAGGTATTTCCATGTTTATAGACATAGCGGTGTAGATATTTCCATGTTTATATAGATGGCGTTGTAGATATTTCCAAGTTTATACCGATAGATATGTTGGTATTTCCACGTTTATAGAGATAGCCATGTAGATATTTCCATGTTTATACAGCTCGCGGTGCAGATATTTATATCTTTATACAGATGGCATTGTAGATATTTCCTTATTCACACAGATGGAGGTGTAGATGTTTCCATGTTTATACAGATGGCGGAGTAGTTTGTTTCATGTTTATGGAGATGGCAGTGTAGATATTTTCATGTTTATAGAGATGGCGGTGTAGATATTTCCATGTTTATAGAGATAGCAGTGTAGATATTTACATGTTTATACAGATGGCTGTGTAGATATTTCCATGTGTATACAGATGGCATTGTAGATATTTCCATGTTTATACAGATGACTGTAGAGGTATTTCCATGTTTTACAGATGGCTGTGCAGATATTTCCATGTATATAGAGATAGCGGTGTAGATATTTCCATGTTTGTACAGATGGCGTTGTTGATATTTCCATCTATACACAGATGGCCGTGTAGATATTTCCATGTTTATACAGATGGCAGCGTAGATATTTCCATGGACATGCAGATGGCGGTGTAGATATTTCCATGTTTGTACAGATAGCGGTGTAGATATTTCCATGTTTTCACAGATGGTGGTGTAGATATTTCCGTGTTCATACACATGGCGGAGTAGATACTTCCATCTTTATGGAGATGGCAGTGTAGATATTTTCATGTTTATAGAGATGGCGGTGTAGATATTTCCATATTTCTAGAGATAGCGGTGTAGATATTTCCATCTTTCTACAGATGGCAGTGTAGATATTTCCATGTTTATACAGATGGAGGTGTAAATATTTCCATACTTATACAGATGTCTGTGTAGATATTTCCATGTGTATACAGATGGTATTGTAGGTATTTCCATGTTTATACAGATGGTGGTGTATTTATTTCCATGTTTATTCAGATGACTGTGTATATATTTCCATGTTTTCACAGATGGCAGTGTAGATATTTCAATGTTTATAGAGATGACGCTGTAGGTATTTCCATGTTTATACAGATCGCGGTGTAGATATTTCCATGTTTATACAGATAGCGGTGTAGATATTTCCATGTTTTTACAGATATCGGTGTAGATATTTCCATGTTTACACAGATTGCGGTGTAGATATTTCCATCTTTCTACAGATGGCATTGTAGATATTTCCATGTTTATGCAGATGGCGGTGTAGATATTTCCATGTTTATATAGATGGCGTTGTAGATATTTCCATGTTTATACCGATAGATATGTTGGTATTTCCACGTTTATACAGATAGCAATGTAGATATTTCCATGTTTATACAGCTCGCGGTGCAGATATTTATATCTTTATACAGATGGCATTGTAGATATTTCCTTATTCACACAGATGGAGGTGTAGATGTTTCCATGTTTATACAGATGGCGGAGTAGTTTGTTTCATGTTTATGGAGATGGCAGTGTAGATATTTTCATGTTTATAGAGATGGCGGTGTAGATATTTCCATGTTTATAGAGATAGCAGTGTAGATATTTACATGTTTATACAGATGGCGCTGTAGATATTTCTATGTTTATACAGATCGCGGTGTAGATATTTCCATGTTTATACAGATAGCGGTGTAGATACTTCCATGTTTATATAGATGGCGGTGTAGATATTACCAAGTTTATACAGATAGCGGTGTAGATATTTCCATGTTTATACAGATCGCGGTGAAGGTATTTCCATGTTTATACAGATCGCGGTGTAGATATTTCCATGCTTATACAGATCGTGGTGTAGATATTTCCATGTTTATAAAGATAGCGGTGTAGATATTTCCATGTTTATATAGATGGTGGTGTAGGTATTACCATGTTTATGCAGATAGCGGTGTAGATATTTCCATGTTTATACAGATCGTGGTGAAGATATTTCCATGTTTATACAAATCGCGGTGTAGATATTTCCATGTTTATACAGAACGCGGTGTAGATATTTCCAGGTTTATATAGATAGCGGTGTAGATATTTCCATGTTTATACAGATAGCGGTGTAGATATTTCCATGTTTATAGAGATAGCGGTGTAGGTATTTCCATGTTTATAGACATAGCGTTGTAGATATTTCCATGGTTATATAGATGGCGTTGTAGATATTTCCGTTTATACCGATGGCGATGTTGGTATTTCAACGTCTATACAGATAGCGATGTAGATATTTACATGTTTATACAGCTCGTGGTGCAGATATTTACATCTTTTTACAGATGGCATTGTAGATATTTCCTTATTCACACAGATGGCGGTGTAGATGTTTCCATGTTTATACAGATGGCATAGTAGTTAGTTCCATGTTTATGGAGATGGCAGTGTAGATATTTTCATGTTTATAGAGATGGCGGTGTAGATATTTCCATGTTTATAGAGATAGCAGTGTAGATATTTACATGTTTATACAGATGGCTGTGTAGATATTTCCATGTGTATACAGATGGCATTGAGGATAATTCCATGTTTATACAGATGACGGTAGAGGTATTTCCATGTTTTACAGATGGCTGTGCAGATATTTCCATGTTTATAGAGATAGCGGTGTAGATATTTCCATGTTTGTACAGATGGCGTTGTTGATATTTCCATCTATACACAGATGGCCGTGTAGATATTTCCATGTTTATACAGATGCCAGCGTAGATATTTCCATGGACATGCAGATGGCGGTGTAGATATTTCCATGTTTATACAGATAGCGGTGTAGAAATTTCCATGTTTTCACAGATGGTGGTGTAGATATTTCCGTGTTTATACACATGGCGGAGCAGATACTTCCATCTTTATAGAGATGGCAGTGTAGATATTTTCATGTTTATAGAGATGGCGGTGTAGATATTTCCATACTTATACAGATGTCTGTGTAGATATTTCCATGTGTATACAGATGGTATTGTAGGTATTTCCATGTTTATACAGATGGTGGTGTAGATATTTCCATGTTTATTCAGATGACTGTGTAGATATTTCCATGTTTTTACAGATGGCAGTGTAGATATTTCAATGTTTATAGAGATGGCGCTGTAGATATTTCCATGTTTATACAGATCGCGGTGTAGATATTTCCATGTTTATACAGATAGCGGTGTAGATATTTCCATGTTTATACAGATGGTGGTGTAGATATTTCCATGTTTATACAGATGACTGTATAGGTATTTCCATGTTTTTACCAATGGCATAGTAGATATTTCCATGTTTACAGACATAGCAGTGTAGATATTTCCATATTTATACAGATGGCCGTGTAGATATTTCCATGTTTATAGAGATAGCGGTGTAGATATTTCCATATTTATACAGATAACGGTGTAGATATTTCCATGTTTATACAGATATCAGTGAAAATATTTCCATGTTTATACAGAGAACGGTGTAGATATTTCCATGTTTATAGAGATAGCGGTGTAGATATTTCCATGTTTATACAGATAGCGATGTAGATATTTCCATGTGTATACAGACCGCGGTGCAAATATTTCCATGTTTATACAGATAGCTTTGCAGTTATTTCCATGTCTGTACAGATGGCGGGGTTGATATTTCCATCTATACACAGATGACCGTGTAGATATTTCCATGTTTATACAGCTGGCGGCGCAGATATTTCTATGGATATGTAGATGGCGGTGTGAATATTTCCGTGTTTATACAGAAAGCGGTGTAGTTATTTCCATGTTTATATAGATAGCGGGGTAGATATTTCCATGTATATACACATGGCTGTGTAGATATTTCCATGTTTATGCAGATGGCGGTGTAGATATTTCCATGTTTATACAGATAACTTTGTAAGTATTTCCATGTTGATACAGATGGCGGTGTAGATATTTCGATGTTTATAGAGATAGCAGTGGAGATATTTCCACGTTTATGCAGATAGCGGTGTAGATATTTCCATGTTTATACTGATCGCGGTGTAGATATTTCCATGTTTATAGAAATGGCGGTGTAGTTATTTCCATGTTCATAGAGATAGCGGTGTTGATTTTTCCATGTTTATAGAGTTAGCGGTGTGGATATTTCCATGTTTATACTGATAGGGGTGTAGATATTTCCATGTTTATACAGATGACGGTGTAGATGTTTCCATGTTTATACACATCATGGTGTACATATTTCCATGTTTATACAGATCGCGGAGTTGATATTACCATGTTTATAGAGATAGCGGTGCAAATATTTCCACATTTATTCAGATAGCGGTGTAGTTATTAGCATGTTTATACAGATAGCGGTGTAGATATTTCCATGTATAAACAGATGTCTGTGTATATATTTCCATGTTTAAACAGATGGCGGTGTAGATATTTCCATGTATATACAGATGGCTGTGTAGATATTTCCATGTTTATACAGCTGGCTGTGTAGATATTTCCAAGTTTATACAGATGACTTTGTAGGTATTTCCATGTTTATACAGATTGCGGTGTAGATATTTCCGTGTTTATACACATGACTGTGTAGGTATCTCCATGTTTATACAGAGGGCTGTGTAGATATTTCCATGTTTATAGAGATAGCGGTGCAGATATTTCCATGTTTATACAGATAGCGGTGTAAATATTTCCATGTTTATACAGATCGTGGTGAAGATATTTCCATGTTTATACAGATACCGGTGTAGATATTTACATGTTTATACAGACCGCAGTGTAGGTATTTCCATGTTTATAGAGATAGCGGTGTAGATATTTCCATGTTTGTACAGATGGCGGTGTTGATGTTTCCATCTATACACAGATTGCCGTGTAGCTATTTCCATGTGTATACAGATGGCATTGTACATATTTCCATGTTTATACAGATGGTCGTGTAGATATTTCCGTGTTTATACAGATGACTTCATAGGTATTTCCATGTGTTTACAGATGGCATTGTAGATATTTCCATGTTTATAGAGATAGCAATGTAGATATTTCCATTTTTATACAGATTGCGGTGTAGATATTTCCATGTTTATAGAGATAGCGGTGTAGATATTTCCATGTTTGTACAGATGGCGGTGATGATATTTCCAAATATACACAGATGGCCATGTAGATATTTCCATGTTTATACAGATGGCTGCGTAGATATTTACATGGACATTCAGATGGCGGTGTAGTTATTTCCATGTTTATACAGATAGCGGTGTACATATTTCCATGTTTATACAGTCTGCAGTGTAGATATTTCCATGTTTATAAAGATAGCAGTGTAGATATTTCCATGTTTGTACAGCTGGCGGTGTTGATGTTTCCATCTATACACAGATTGCCGTGTATGTATTTCCATGTGTACACAGATGGCATTGTAGATATTTCCATGTTTATACAGATGGTGGTGTAGGTATTTCCATGTTTACACAGATGACTATATAGGTATTTCCATGTTTATACAGATGGCGGTGTAGATATTTCCATGTTTATTGATGTAGCGGAGTAGATATTTCCATACTTATACAGATAACGGTGTAGAAATTTCCATGTTTATAGAGATAGCTGTGTAGATATTTCCATGTTTATACAGATAGCGGTGTAGATATTTCCATATTTATACAGATCGCTGTGTAGATATTTCCATGTTTATACAGACAGCAGTGGAGATATTTCCATGTTTATACACATAGCGGTGTACATATTTCCATGTTTATAGAGACAGCGTTGTATTTATTTCCATGTTTATACAGATATCGGTGCAGGTATTTCGATGTTTATACAGATACCGGTGTAGGTATTTCCATGTTTATACAGACCGCAGTGTAGATATTTCCATGTTTATAGAGATAGCGGTGTAGATATTTCCATGTTTGTACAGATGGCGGTGTAGAAGTTTCCATCTATACACAGATTGCCGTGTAGGTATTTCCATGTGTATACAGATGGCATTGCAGATATTTCCATGTTTATACAGATGGTGGTGTAGATATTTCCATGTTTATACAGATGACTGTATAGGTATTTCCATGTTTTTACCGATGGCATTGTAGATATTTCCATGTTTATAGACATAGCAGTGTAGATATTTCCATATTTATACAGATGGCGGTGTAGATATTTCCATGTTTATAGAGATAGCGGTGTAGATATTTCCATATTTATACAGATAACGGTGTAGATATTTCCATGTTTATACAGATAGCAGTGAAAATATTTCCATGTTTATACAGATCACGGTGTAGATATTTCCATGTTTATAGAGATAGCGGTGTAGATATTTCCATGTTTATACAGATAGCGATGTAGATATTTCCATGTTTATACAGACCGCGGTGTAAATATTTCCTTGTTTATACAGATAGCTTTGCAGTTATTTCCATGTTTGTACAGATGGCGGGGCTTGATATTTCCATCTATACACAGATGACCGTGTAGATATTTCCATGTTTATACAGCTGGCGGTGCAGATATTTCTATGGATATGTAGATGGCGGTGTAAATATTTCCATGTTTATACAGAAAGCGGTGTAGTTATTTCCATGTTTATACAGATAGCGGTGTAGATATTTCCATGTATGTACACATGGCTGTGTAGATATTTCCATGTTTATACAGATGGCGGTGTAGATATTTCCATGTTTATACAGATAACTTTGTAAGTATTTCCATGTTGATACAGATAGCGGTGTAGATATTTCGATGTTTATAGAGTTAGCAGTGGAGATATTTCCACGTTTATGCAGATAGCGGTGTAGATATGTCCATGTTTATACTGATCGCGGTGTAGATATTTCCATGTTTATAGAAATGGCGGTGTAGTTATTTCCATGTTCATAGAGATAGCGGTGTTGATTTTTCCATGTTTATAGAGATAGCGGTGTGGATATTTCCATGTTTATACAGATAGGGGTGTAGATATTTCCATGTTTATAGAGATGGCGGTGCAGATGTTTCCATGTTTATACAGATCACGGTGTAGATGTTTCCATGTTTATACAGATCATGGTGTACATATTTCCATGTTTATACAGATCGCGGTGTTGATATTACCATGTTTATAGGGATAGCGGTGCAAATATTTCCACACTTATACAGATAGCGGTGTAGTTATTAGCATGTTTATACAGATAGCGGTGCAGATATTTCCATGTATAAACAGATGTCTGTGTATATATTTCCATGTTTAAACAGATGGCGGTGTAGATATTTCCATGTATATACAGACGGCTGTGTAGATATTTCCATGTTTATACAGCTGGCTGTGTAGATATTTCCATGTTTATACAGATGACTTTGTAGGTATTTCCATGTTTATACAGATTGCGGTGTAGGTATTTCCGTGTTTATACACATGACTGTGTAGGTATCTCCATGTTTATACAGAGGGCTGTGTAGATATTTCCATGTTTATAGACATAGCGGTGCAGATATTTCCATGTTTATACAGATAGCGGTGTAAATATTTCCATGTTTATACAGATAGCGGTGTAGATATTTCCATGTTTATACAGATCGTGGTGAAGATATTTCCATGTTTATACACATAGCGGTGTAGATATTTCCATGTTTATAGAGATAGCGGTGTAGATATTTCCATATTTATACAGATAACTGCGTAGATATTCCCATGTTTATACCGATAGCGGTGTAAATATTTCCATGTTTATGCAGATTATGGTGTAGATATTTCCATGTTTATACAGATAGCGGTGTAGATATTTCCATGTTTATACAGATACCGGTGTAGATATTTCCATGTTTATACAGACCACGGTGTGGATATTTCCATGTTTATACTGACCGCAGTGTAGATATTTCCATGTTTATAGAGATAGCAGTGTAGATATTTCCTTGTTTGTACAGATGGCAGTGTTGATGTTTCCATCTATGCACAAATTGCCGTGTTGGTATTTCCATGTGTATACAGATGGCATTGTAGATATTTACATGTTTATACAGATGGCGGTGTAGATATTTCCATGTTTATAGAGATAGCGGTGTTGATATTTCCATATTTATACAGATAACGGTGTAGAAATTTCCATCTTTATACAGATAGCGGTGTAAATATTTCCATGTTTATACAGATCAGCGTGTAGATATTTCCATGTTTATTGAGATAGCGGTGTAGATATTTCCATGTTTATACAGATAGCGGTGTAGAGATTTCCATGTTTAAACAGACCGCAGTGTAGATATTTCCATGTTTATACAGATAGCGGTGCAGATATTTACATGTTTGTAAAGATGGCGGTGTTGATATTTCCATGTATACACAGATGACCGTGTAGATATTTCCATGTTTATACAGATGGTGGCACAGAGATTTCTATGAATATGTAGATGGCATTGTAGATATTACCATGTATATACAGATAGCGGTGTAGATATTTCCATGTTTATATAGAGAGCGGTGTAGATATTTCCATGTATGTACACATGGTTGTGTAGTTATTTCCAAGTTTATACAGATAACTTTGTAAGTATTTCCATATTTATACAGATGGCGGTGTAGCTATTTCAATGTTTATAGAGAAAGCAATGGAGATATTTCCACGTTTATACTGATAGCGGTGTAGATATTTCCATGTTTATACTGATCGCGGTGTAGATATTTCCATGTTTATAGAAATGGCGGTGTAGATATTTCCATGTTCATAGAGATAGCGGTGTTGATTTTTCCATGTTTATAGAGATAGCGGTGTGGATATTTCCATATTTATACAGATAGGGGGGTAGATATTTCCATGTTTATAGCGATGGCGGTGTAGATATTTCAATGTTTATACAGATCACGGTGTAGATGTTTCCATGTTTATACAGATCATGGTGTACATATTTCCATATTTATACAGATCGTGGTGTTGATATTACCATGTTTATAGGGATAGCGGTGCAAATATTTCCACATTTATACAGATAGCGGTGTAGTTATTAGCATGTTTATACAGATAGCGGTGTAGATATTTCCATGTATAAACAGATGTCTGTGTATATATTTCCAGGTTTAAACAGATGGCGGTGTAGATATTTCCTTGTTTATACAAATAGAGGTGTAGTTATTTCAATGTTTATACAGATAGCGGTGTAGTTACTTCCATGTATATACAGATGGCTGAGTAGATAGTTCCATGTTTATACAGATGGCTGTGTAGATATTTCCATGTTTTTACAGATGACTTTGTAGGTATTTCCATGTTAATACAGATGGCGGTGTAGGTATTTCCATGTATATAGAGATAGCTGTGTAGATATTTCCATGTTTATACAGATAGCGGTGTAGATATTTCCATGTTTATACAGATTGCGGTGTAGATATTTCCATGTTTCTACAGACAGCAGTGGAGATATTTCCATGTTTATACACATAGCGGTGTACATATTTCCATGTTTATAGAGACAGCGGTGTAGGTATTTCCATGTTTATACAGATAGTGGTTCAGATATTTCCATGTTTTTACAGATATCGGTGTAGTTATTTCCATGTTTACACAGATTGCGGTGTCGATATTTCCATCTTTCTAGAGATGGCATTGTAGATATTTCCATGTTTATACAGATGGTTGTGTAGATATTTCCATGTTTATATAGATGGTGTTTAGATATTACCATGTTTATACAGATAGCGGTGTAGATATTTCAATGTTTATAGAGATAGCGGTGTAGGTATTTCCATGTTTATAGACATAGCGGTGTAGATATTTCAATGTTTATATAGATGGCGTTGTAGTTATTTCCATGTTTATACCGATAGCGGTGTTGGTATTTCCACGTTTATACAGATAGCGATGTAGATATTTCCTTGTTTATACATCTCGCAGTGCAGATATTTATATCTTTATACAGATGGCATTGTAGATATTTCCATGTTTATACAGATGGCGGTGTAGATGTTTCCATGTTCCTACAAATGACTGTGTAGGTATTTCCTTGTTTATACAGACAGCTTTGTAGATATTTCCATGTTTATAGAGATAGCGGTGCAGATATTTCCATGTTTAGACAGATAGCGCTGTATACATTTCCATGTTTATACAGATCGTGGTGTAGATATTTCCATGTTTATACAGATACCGGTGTAGATATTTCCATGTTTATACAGACCGCAGAGTAGATAATTCCATGTTTATAGTGATAGCGGTGTAGATATTTTCATGTTTGTACAGATGGCCGTGTTGATGTTTCCATCTATACACACATTGCTATGTAGGTATTTCCATGTGTATACAGATGTCATTGTAGATATTTCCATGTTTATACAGATGGTGGTGTAGATATTTCCATGTTTACACAGATGACTGTATAGGTATTTCCATGTTTATACAGATGGCAGTGTAGATATTTCCATGTTTATAGAGATAGCGGTGTAGATATTTCCATATTTATACAGATAACGGTGTAGAAATTTCCATGTTTATACAGATAGCGGTGTAAATATTTCCATGTTTATACAGATCACGGTGTAGATATTTCCATTTTTATAGAGATAGCGGTGTAGATATTTCCATGTTTATACAGATAGCGGTGTAGATATTTCCATGTTTATACAGACCGCGGTGTAGATATTTCCATGTTTATACAGATCGCGGTGTAGATATTTCCATGTTTGTACAGATGGCGGTGTTGATATTTCCATCTATACAAAGATGACCGTGTAGGTATATCCATGCTTATACAGATGGCGTCGCAGATATTTCCATGGATATGTAGATGGCGGTGTAGATATTTCCATGTTTATACAGATAGCGTTGTGGTTATTTTCATGTATATAGATAGCGGTGTAGATATTTCCATGTATATACACATGGCTGTGTAGATATTTCCATGTTCATACAGATGGCGGTGAAGATATTTCCATGTTTACACAGATAACTTTGTAAGTATTTCCATGTTTATACAGATGGCGGTGTAGATATTTAGATGTTTATAGAGATAGCAGTGGAGATATTTCCATCTTTATACAGATAGCGGTGTAGATATTTCCATGTCTATACTGATCGTGGTGTTGATATTTGTATTTTTATAGAAACGGCGGTGTAGATATTTCCATGTTCATAGAGATAGCGGTATTGATTTTTCCATATTTATAGAGATAGCGGTGTGGATATTTCCATGTTTATACAGATAGGGGTGTAGATATTTCCATGTTTATAGAGATGGCGGTGTAGATATTTCCATGTGTATACAGATCACGGTGTAGATATTTGCTTGTTTATGCAAATAGCGGTGTAGTTATTTCCATGTTTATACAGATAGTTTTGTAGATATTTATATGTATATACAGATGGCTATGTAGATATTTCCATGTTTTCAGATGGCTGTGTAGATATTTCCATGTTTATACAGATGACTTTGTAGGTATTTCCATGTTTATACAGATGGCGGTGTAGATATTTCCATGTTTATAGAGATAGCTGTGTAGATATTTCCATGTTTACACAGATAGCAGTGTAGATAATTCCATGTTTACACAGATCACGGTGTAGATATTTCCATGTTTATAAAGATCGCGGTGTAGATATTTCCATGTTTATTCACATAGCGGTGTAGATATTTCCATGTTTACACAGATATCGATGTAGATATTTCCATGTTTACACAGATTGCGGTGTAGATATTTCCATCTTTCTACAGATGGCATTGTAAATATTTCCATGTTTATACAGATGGCGGTGTAGATATTTCCATGTTTATATAGATGGTGGTGTAGATATTACCATGTTTATACAGATAGCGTTGTAGATATTTCCATGTATATAGAGATAGTGGTGAAGATATTTCCATGTTTATACAGATCGCGGTGTAGATATTTCCATGTTTATACAGATGGTGCTGTAGATATTTCCATGTTTATACAGATAGCGGTGTTGATATTTCCATGCTTATACAGATAGTGGTGTTGACATTTCCATCTTTATAGAGATAGCGGTGTAGGTATTTCCATGTTTATAGACATAGCGGTGTAGATATTTCCATGTTTATATAGATGGCATTGTAGGCATTTCCATGTTTATACCGATAGCAGTGTTGGTATTTCCACGTTTATACAGAGAGCGATGTAGATATTTCCATGTTTATACAGCTCGCGGTGCAGATATTTATATCTTTATACAGATGGCATTGTAGATATTTCCTTATTCACACAGATGGCGTTGTAGATGTTTCCATGTTTATACAGATGGCGGAGTAGTTAGTTCCATGTTTATGGAGATGGCAGTGTAGATATTTTCATGTTTATAGAGATGGCGGTGTAGATATTTCCATGTTTATAGAGATAGCAGTGTAGATATTTACATGATTATACAGATGGCTGTGTAGATATTTCCATGTGTATACAGATGGCATTGTAGATATTTCCATGTTTATACAGATGACTGTAGAGGTATTTCCATGTTTTTGCAGATGGCAGTGCAGATATTTCCATGTTTATAGAGATAGCGGTGTAGATATTTCCATGTTTGTACAGATGGCGGTGTTGATATTTCCATCTATACGCAGATGGCCGTGTATATATTTCCATGTTTATACAGATGGCGGCGTAGATATTTCCATGGACATGCAGATGGCAGTGTAGATATTTCCATGTTTATACAGATAGCGGTGTAGGTATTTCCATGTTTTCTCAGATGGTGGTGTAGAGATTTCCGTGTTTATACACATGGCGGTGTAGATACTTCCATTTTTATGGAGATGGCAGTGTAGATATTTTCATGTTTATAGAGATGGCGGTGTAGATATTTCCATATTTATAGAGATAGCGGTGTAGATATTTCCATCTTTCTACAGATGGCAGTGTAGATATTTCCATGTTTATACAGATGGCGGTGTAGATATTTCCATACTTATACAGATGTCTGTGTAGATATTTCCATGTGTATACAGATGGTATTGTAGGTATTTCCATGTTTATACAGATGGTGGTGTAGATATTTCCATGTTCATTCAGATGACTGTGTAGATATTTCCATGTTTTTACAGATGGCAGTGTAGATATTTCAATGTTTATAGAGATGGCGCTGTAGATATTTCCATGTTTATACAGATCACGGTGTAGATATTTCCATGTTTATACAGATAGCAGTGTAGATATTTCCATGTTTATATAGATGGTGGTGTAGATATTACCATGTTTATACAGATAGGGGTGTAGATATTTCCATGTTTATACAGATCGTGGTGAAGATATTTCTATGTTTATACAGATCGCGGTGTAGATATTTCCATGTTTATAGAGATAGCGGTGTAGGTATTTCCATGTTTATAGACATAGCGTTGTAGATATTTCCATGGTTATATAGATGGCGTTGTAGATATTTCCATGTTTATACCGATGGCGATGTTGGTATTTCAACGTCTATACAGATAGCGATGTAGATATTTCCATGTTTATACAGCTCGCGGTGCAGATATTTATATCTTTATACAGATGGCAATGCAGATATTTCCTTATTCACACAGATGGCGGTGTAGATGTTTCCATGTATATAAAGATGGCGGAGTAGTTACTTCCATGTTTATGGAGATGGCAGTGTAGATATTTTCATGTTTATAGCGATGGCGGTGTAGATATTTCCATGTTTGTAGAGATAGCAGTGTAGATATTTACATGTTTATACAGATGGCTGTGTAGATATTTCCATGTGTATACAGATGGCATTGTAGATATTTCCATGTTTATACAGATGACTGTAGAGGTATTTCCATGTTTTACAGATGGCTGTGCAGATATTTCCATATTTATAGAGATAGCGGTGTAGATATTTCCATGTTTGTTCAGATGGCGTTGTTGATATTTCCATCTAAACACAGATGGCCGTGTAGATATTTCCATGTTTATACAGATGGCAGCGTAGATATTCCCATGGACATGCAGATGGCGGTGTAGATATTTCCATGTTTATACAGAGAGCGGTGTAGATATATCCATGTTTTCACAGATGGTGGTGTAGATATTTCCGTGTTTGTACACATGGCGGAGTAGATACTTCCATCTTTATGGAGATGGCAGTGTAGATATTTTCATGTTCATAGAGATGGCGGTGTAGATATTTCCATATTTATAGAGATAGCGGTGTAGATATTTCCATCTTTCTACAGATGGCAGTGTAGATATTTCCATGTTTATACAGATGGCGGTGTAGATATTTCCATACTTATACAGATGTCTGTGTAGATATTTCCATGTGTATACAGATGGTATTGTAGGTATTTCCATGTTTATACAGATGGTGGTGTATATATTTCCATGTTTATTCAGATGACTGTGTTGATATTTCCATGTTTTTACAGATGGTAGTGTAGATATTTCAATGTTTATAGAGATGGCGCTGTAGATATTTCCATGTTTATACAGATCGAGGTGTAGATATTTCCATGTTTATACAGATAGCAGTGTAGATATTTCCATGTTTTTACAGATATCGGTGTAGATATTTCCATGTTTACACAGATTGCGGTGTAGGTATTTCCATCTTTCTACAGATGGCATTGTAGATATTTCCATGTTCATGCAGATGGAGGTGTAGATATTTCCATGTTTATATAGATGGTGTTGTAGATATTACCATGTTTATACAGATAGCGGTGCAGATATTTCCATGTTTATACGGATCGTGGTGAAGGTATTTCCATGATTATACAAATCGCGGTGTAGATATTTCCATGTTTATACAGATAGCGGTGTAGATATTTCCATGTTTATACAGATAGCGGTGTAGATATTTCCATGTTTATAGAGATAGCGGTGTAGGTATTTCCATGTTTATAGACATAGCGGTGTAGATATTTCCATGTTTATATAGATGGCGTTGTAGATATTTCCATGTTTATACCGATAGCAGTGTTGGTATTTCCACGTTTATACAGAGAGCGATGTAGATATTTCCATGTTTATACAGCTCGCGGTGCAGATATTTATATCTTTATACAGATGGCATTGTAGATATTTCCTTATTCACACAGATGGAGGTGTAGATGTTTCCATGTTTATACAGATGGCGGAGTAGTTTGTTTCATGTTTATGGAGATGGCAGTGTAGATATTTTCATGTTTATAGAGATGGCGGTGTAGATATTTCCATGTTTATAGAGATAGCAGTATAGATATTTACATGTTTATACAGATGGCTGTGTAGATATTTCCATGTGTATACAGATGGCATTGTAGATATTTCCATGTTTATACAGATGACTGTAGAGGTATTTCCATGTTTTACAGATGGCTGTGCAGATATTTCCATGTTTATAGAGATCACGGTGTAGATATTTCCATGTTTGTACAGATGGCGTTGTTGATATTTCCATCTATACACAGATGGCCGTGTAGATATTTCCATGTTTATACAGATGGTAGCGTAGATATTTCCATGGACATGCAGATGGCGGTGTAGGTATTTCCATGTTTGTACAGATAGCGGTGTAGATATTTCCATGTTTTCACAGATGGTGGTGTAGATATTTCCGTGTTTATACACATGGCGGAGTAGATAGTTCCATCTTTATGGAGATGGCAGTGTAGATATTTTCATGTTTATAGAGATGGCAGTGTTGATATTTCCATATTTATAGAGATAGCGGTGTAGATATATCCATCTTTCTACAGATGGCATTGTAGATATTTCCATGTTTATACAGATGGCGGTGTAGATATTTCCATCCTTATACAGATGTCTGTGTAGATATTTCCATGTGTATACAGATGGTATTGTAGGTATTTCCATGTTTATACAGATGGTGGTGTATTTATTTCCATGTTTATTCAGATGACTGTGTATATATTTCCATGTTTTTACAGATGGCAGTGTAGATATTTCAATGTTTATAGAGATGACACTGTAGATATTTCCATGTTTATACAGATCGCGGTGTAGATATTTCCATGTTTATACAGATAGCGGTGTTGATATTTCCATGTTTTTACAGATATCGGTGTAGATATTTCCATGTTTACACAGATTGCGGTGTAGATATTTCCATCTTTCTACAGATGGCATTGTAGATATTTTCATGTTTATGCAGATGGCGGTGTAGATATTTCCATGTTTATATAGATGGTGGTGTAGATATTACCAAGTTTATACAGATAGCGGTGTAGATATTTCCATGTTTATACAGATCGCGGTGAAGATATTTCCATGTTTATACAGATCGCGGTGTAGATATTTCCATGCTTATACAGATCGTGGTGTAGATATTTCCATGTTTATAAAGATAGCGGTGTAGATATTTCTATGTTTATATAGATGGTGGTGTAGATATTACCATGTTTATACAGATAGCGGTGTAGATATTTCCATGTTTATACAGATCGTGGTGGAGATATTTCCATGTTTATACAAATCACGGTGTAGATATTTCCATGTTTATACAGAACGCGGTGTAGATATTTCCAGGTTTATATAGATAGCGGTGTAGATATTTCCATGTTTATACAGATACCGGTGTAGATATTTCCATGTTTATAGAGATAGCGGTGTAGGTATTTCCATGTTTATAGACATAGCGGTGTAGATATTTCCATGTTTATATAGATGGCGTTGTAGATATTTTCATGTTTATACCGATAGATATGTTGGTATTTCCACGTTTATACAGATAGTAATGTAGCTATTTCCATGTTTATACAGCTCGCGGTGCAGATATTTATATCTTTATACAGATGGCATTGTAGATATTTCCTTATTCACACAGATGGAGGTGTAGATGTTTCCATGTTTATACAGATGGCGGTGTAGTTTGTTTCATGTTTATGGAGATGGCAGTGTAGATATTTTCATGTTTATAGAGATGGCGTTGTAGATATTTCCATGTTTATAGAGATAGCAGTGTAGATATTTACATGTTTATACAGATGGCTGTGTAGATATTTCCATGTGTATACAGATGGCATTGTAGATATTTCCTTGTTTATACAGATGACTGTAGAGGTATTTCCATGTTTTACAGATGGCTGTGCAGATATTTCCATGTATAAAGATAGCGCTGTAGATATTTCCATGTTTGTACCAATGGCGTTGTTGATATTTCCATCTATACACGGATGGCCGTGTAGATATTTCCATGTTTATACAGATGGCAGCGTAGATATTTCCATGGACATGCAGATGGCGGTGTAGATATTTCCATGTTTGTACAGATAGCGGTGTAGATATTTCCATGTTTTCACAGATGGTGGTGTAGATATTTCCGTGTTTATACACATGGCGGAGTAGATACTTCCATCTTTATGGATTTGGCAGTGTAGATATTTTCATGTTTATAGAGATGGCGGTGTAGATATTTCCATATTTATAGAGATAGCGGTGCAGATATTTCCATCTTTCTAGAGATGGCAGTGTAGATATTTCCATGTTTATACAGATGGCGGTGTAGATATTTCCATACTTATACAGATGTCTGTGTAGATATTTCCATGTGTATACAGATGGTATTGTAGGTATTTCCATGTTTATACAGATGGTGGTGTATTTATTTCCATGTTTATTCAGATGACTGTGTATATATTTCCATGTTTTTACAGATGGCAGTGTAGATATTTCAATGTTTATAGAGATGATGCTGTAGATATTTCCATGTTTCTACAGATATCGGTGTTGATATTTCCATGTTTATACAGATTGCGGTGTAGATATTTCCATCTTTCTACAAATGGCATTGTAGATATTTCCATGTTTATGCAGATGGCGGTGTAGATATTTCCATGTTTATATAGATGGTGGTGTAGGTATTACCATGTTTATACAGATAGCGGTGTAGATATTTCCATGTTTATACAGATCGTGGTGAAGGTATTTCCATGTTCATACAGATCGTGGTGTAGATATTTCCATGTTTATACAGATCGCGGTGTAGATATTTCCATGTTTATACAGATAGCGGTGTAGATATTTCCATGTTTATACAGATAGCGGTGTAGATATTTCCATATTTATAGAGATAGCGGTGTAGGTATTTCCATGTTTATAGACATAGCGGTGTAGATATTTCCATGTTTATATAGATGTCATTGTAGATATTTCCATGTTTATACCGATAGATGTGTTGGTATTTCCACGTTTATACAGATAGCGATGTAGATATTTCCATGTTTATACAGCTCGCGGTGCAGATATTTATATGTTTATACAGATGGCATTGTAGATATATCCTTATTCACACAGATGGAGGTGTAGATGTTTCCATGTTTATACAGATGGCGGAGTAGTTAGTTTCATGTTTATGGAGATGGCAGTGTAGATATTTTCATGTTTATAGAGATGGCGGTGTAGATATTTCCATGTTTATAGAGATAGCAGTGTAGATATTTACATGTTTATACAGATGGCTGTGTAGATATTTCCATGTGTATACAGATGGCATTGTAGATATTTCCATGTTCATACAGATGACTGTAGAGGTATTTCCATGTTTTACAGATGGCTGTGCATATATTTCCATGTATATAGAGATTGCGGTGCAGATATTTCCATGTTTGTACAGATGGCGTTGTTGATATTTCCATCTATACACAGATGGCCGTGTAGATATTTCGATGTTTATACAGATGGCAGCGTAGATATTTCCATGGATATGCAGATGGCGTTGTAGATATTTCCATGTTTGTACAGATAGCGGTGTAGATATTTCCATGTTTTCACAGATGGTGGTGTAGATATTTCCGTGTTTATACACATGGTGGAGTAGATACTTCCATCTTTATGGAGATGGCAGTGTAGAGATTTTCATGTTTATAGAGATGGCGGTGTAGATATTTCCATATTTATAGAGATAGCGGTGTAGATATTTCCATCTTTCTACAGATGGCAGTGTAGATATTTCCATGTTTATACAGATGGTATTGTAGGTATTTCCATGTTTATACAGATGGTGGTGTATTTATTTCCATGTTTATTCAGATGACTGTGTATATATTTCCATGTTTTTACAGATGGCAGTGTAGATATTTCAATGTATATAGAGATGGCATTGTAGATATTTCCATGTTTATGCAGATGGCCTTGTAGCTATTTCCATGTTTATACAGATGGCGGCGTAGATATTTCCATGGACATGCAGATGTCGGTGTAGATATTTCCATGTTTGTACTGATAGCGGTGTAGATATTTCCATGTTTTCACAGATGGTGGTGTAGATATTTCCGTGTTTATACACATGTCGGAGTAGATACTTCCATCTTTGTGGAGATGGCAGTGTATATATTTTCATGTTTATACAGATGGCGGTGTAGATATTTCCATATTTATAGAGATAGCGGTGTAGATATTTCCATCTTTCTACAGATGGCAGTGTAGATATTTCCATGTTTATACAGATGGCGTTTTAGATATTTCCATACTTATACAGATGTCTGTGTAGATATTTCCATGTGTATACAGATGGTATTGCAGGTATTTCCATGTTTATACAGATGTTGGTGTATTTATTTCCATGTTTATTCAGATGACTGTGTATATATTTCCATGTTTTTACAGATGGCAGTGTAGATATTTCAATGTTTATAGAGATGGCGCTTTAGATATTTCCATGTTCATACAGATCGCGGTGTAGATATTTCCATGTTTATACAGATAGTGGTGTAGATATTTCCACGTTTTTACAGATATCGGTGTAGATATTTCCATGTTTACACAGATTGCGGTGTAGATGTTTCCATCTTTCTACAGATGGCATTGTAGATATTTCCATGTTTATGCAGATGGCGGTGTATATATTTCCATGTTTATATAGATGGTGGTGTAGATATTACCATGTTTATACAGATAGCGGTGTAGATATTTCCATGTTTTCACAGATCGTGGTGAAGATATTTCCATGTTTATACAGATCGCGGTGTAGATATTTCCATGTTTATACAGATCGCGGTGTAGATATTTCCATGTTTATACAGATAGCGTTGTAGATATTTCCATGTTTATACAGATCGCGGTGTAGATATTTCCATGTTTATAGAGATAGCGGAGAAGGTATTTCCATGTTTATAGACATAGCGGTGTAGATATTTCCATGTTTATATAGATGGCGTTGTAGATATTTCCATGTTTATACCGATAGATGTGTTGGTATTTCGACGTTTATACAGATAGCGATGTACATATTTCCCTGTTTATACAGCTCGCGGTGCAGATATTTATATCTTTATACAGATGGCATTGTAGATATTTCCTTATTCACACAGATGGCGGTGTAGATGTTTCCATGTTTATAGAGATGGCGGAGTAGTTAGTTCCATGTTTATGGAGATGGCAGTGTAGATATTTTCATGTTTATAGAGATGGCAGTGTAGATATTTCCATGTTTATAGAGATAGCAGTGTAGATATTTACATGTTTATACAGATGGCTTTGTAGATATTTCCATGTGTATACAGATGGCATTGTAGATATTTCCATGTTTATACAGATGACTGTAGAGGTATTTCCATGTTTTACAGATGGCTGTGCAGATATTTTCATGTTTATAGAGATAGCGGTGTAGATATTTCCAAGTTTGTACAGATGGCGTTGTTGATATTTCCATCTATACACAGATGGCCGTGTAGATATTTCCATGTTTATACAGCTGCCAGCGAAGATATTTCCATGGACATGCAGATGGCGGTGTAGATATTTCCATGTTTATACAGAGAGCGGTGTAGATGTTTCCATGTTTTCACAGATGGTGGTGTAGATATTTCCGTGTTTATACACATGGCAGTGTAGATATTTCCATGTTTATACAGATGGCGGTGTAGATATTTCCATACTTATACAGATGTCTGTGTAGATATTTCCATGTGTATACAGATGGTATTGTAGGTATTTCCATGTTTATACAGATGGTGGTGTAGGTATTTCCATGTTTATTCAGATGACTGTGTAGATATTTCCATGTTTTTACAGATGGCAGTGTAGATATTTCAATGTTTATAGAGATGGCGCTGTAGATATTTCCATGTTTATACAGATCGCGGTGTAGATATTTCCATGTTTATACAGATAGCAATGTAGATATTTCCATGTTTTTACAGATATCGGTGTAGATATTTCCATGTTTACACAGATTGCGGTGTAGATATTTCCGTCTTTCTACAGATGGCATTGTAGATATTTCCATGTTTATGCAGATGGCGGTGTATATATTTCCATGTTTATATAGATGGTGGTGTAGATATTACCATGTTTATACAGATAGCGGTGTAGATATTTCCATGTTTACACAGATCGTGGTGAAGATATTTCCATGTTTATACAGATCACGGTGTAGATATTTCCATGTTTATACAGATCGCAGTGTAGATATTTCCATGTTTATAGAGATAGCGGTGTAGGTATTTCCATGTTTATAGACATTGCGGTGTAGATATTTCCATGTTTATATAGATTGCGTTGTAGATATTTCCATGTTTATACCGATAGATGTGTTGGTATTTCCACGTTTATACAGATAGCGATGTAGATATTTCCATGTTTATACAGCTCGCAGTGCAGATATTTATATCTTTATACAGATGGCATTGTAGATATTTCCTTATTCACACAGATGGCGGTGTAGATGTTTCCATGTTTATACAGATGGCGGAGTAGTTTGTTCCATGTTTATGGAGATGGCAGTGTAGATATTTTCATGTTTATACAGATGGCGGTGTAGATATTTCCATGTTTATAGAGATAGTAGTGTAGATATTTACATGTTTATACAGATGGCTGTGTAGGTATTTCCATGTGTATACAGATGGCATTGTAGATATTTCCATGTTTATACAGATGACTGTAGAGGTATTTCCATGTTTTACAGATGGCTGTGCAGATATTTCCATGTTTATAGAGATAGCGGTGTAGATATTTCCATGTTTGTACAGATGGCGTTGTTGATATTTCCATCTATACACAGATGGCCGTGTAGATATTTCCATGTTTATACAGATGGCAGCGTAGATATTTCCATGGACATGCAGATGGCGGTGTAGATATTTCCATGTTTATACAGATAGCGGTGTAGATATTTCCATGTTTTCACAGATGGTGGTGTAGATATTTCCGTGTTTATACACATGACGGAGTAGATACTTCCATCTTTATGGAGATGGCAGTGTAGATATTTTCATGTTTATAGAGATGGCGGTGTAGATATTTCCATATTTATAGAGATAGCGGTGTAGATATTTCCATCTTTCTACAGATGGCAGTGTAGATATTTCCATGTTTATACAGATGGCGTTGTAGATATTTCCATATTTATACAGATGTCTGTGTAGATATTTCCATGTGTATACAGATGGTATTGTAGGTATTTCCATGTTTATACAGATGGTGGTGAAGATATTTCCATGTTTATACAGATAGCGGTGTAGATATTTCCATGTTTATACAGATAGCGGTGAGGATGTTTCCTTGTTTATACAGATCGCGGTGTAGATATTTCCAAGTTTATACAGATAGCGGTGTAGATATTTCCATGTTTATACAGATCACGGTGTAGATATTTCCATGTTTATACAGATCGCGGTGTAGATATTTCCATGTTTATACAGATCGCGGTGTAGATTTTCCATGTTTATACAGATCGTGGTGAAGATATTTCCATGTTCATACAGATCGTGGTGTAGATATTTCCATGTTTATACAGATCGCGGTGTAGATATTTCCATGTTTATACAGATAGCAGTGTAGATATTTCCATGTTTACAGATAGCAGTGAAGATATTTCCATATTTATAGATATAGCGCTGTAGGTATTTCCATGTTTATAGACATAGCGGTGTAGATATTTCCACGTTTATATAGATGGCGTTGTAGATATTTCCATGTTTATACCGATAGATGTGTTGGTATTTCCACGTTTATACAGATAGCGATGTAGATATTTCCATGTTTATACAGCTCACGGTGCAGATATTTATATCTTTATACAGATGGCATTGTAGATATTTCCTTATTCACACAGATGGCAGTGTAGATGTTTCCATGTTTATACAGATGGCGGAGTAGTTAGTTCCATGTTTATGGAGATGGCAGTGTAGATATTTTCATGTTTATAGAGATGGCGGTGTAGAGATTTCCATGTTTATAGAGATAGCAGTGTAGATATTTACATGTTTATACAGATGGCAGTGTAGATATTTCCATGTTTATACAGATCGCGGTGTAGATTTTCCATGTTTATACAGATCGTGGTGAAGATATTTCCATGTTCATACAGATCGTGGTGTAGATATTTCCATGTTTATACAGATCGCGGTGTAGATATTTCCATGTTTATACAGATAGCGTTGTAGATATTTCCATGTTTACAGATAGCAGTGAAGATATTTCCATATTTATAGAGATAGCGGTGTAGGTATTTCCATGTTTATAGACATAGCGGTGTAGATATTTCCATGTTTATATAGATGGCGTTGTATATATTTCCATGTTTATACCGATAGATGTGTTGGTATTTCCACGTTTATACAGATAGCGATGTAGATATTTCCATGTTTATACAGCTGACGGTGCAGATATTTATATCTTCATACAGATGGCATTGTAGATATTTCCTTATTCAAACAGATGGCGGTTTAGATGTTTCCATGTTTATACAGATGGCGGAGTAGTTAGTTCCATGTTTATGGAGATGGCAGTGTAGATATTTTCATGTTTATAGAGATGGCGGTGTAGAGATTTCCATGTTTATAGAGATAGCAGTGTAGATATTTACATGTTTATAAAGATGGCAGTGTAGATATTTCCATGTTTACACAGATCGCGGTGTAGATTTTCCATGTTTATACAGATCGTGGTGAAGATATTTCCATGTTCATACAGATCGTGGTGTAGATATTTCCATGTTTATACAGATCGCGGTGTAGATATTTCCATGTTTATACAGATAGCGGTGTAGATATTTCCATGTTTACAGATAGCAGTGAAGATATTTCCATATTTATAGAGATAGCGGTGTAGGTATTTCCATGTTTATAGACATAGCGGTGTAGATATTTCCATGTTTATATAGATGGCGTTGTAGATATTTCCATGTTTATACCGATAGATGTGTTGGTATTTCCACGTTTATACAGATAGCGATGTAGATATTTCCATGTTTATACAGCTGACGGTGCAGATATTTATATCTTCATACAGATGGCATTGTAGATATTTCCTTATTCAAACAGATGGCGGTTTAGATGTTTCCATGTTTATACAGATGGCGGAGTAGTTAGTTCCATGTTTATGGAGATGGCAGTGTAGATATTTTCATGTTTATAGAGATGGCGGTGTAGAGATTTCCATGTTTATAGAGATAGCAGTGTAGATATTTACATGTTTATACAGATGGCTGTGTAGATATTTCCATGTGTATACAGATGGCGTTGTAGATATTTCCATGTTTATACAGATGACTGTAGAGGTATTTCCATGTTTTACCGATGGCTGAGCAGATATTTCCATGTTTATAGAGATCGCGGTGTAGATATTTCCATGTTTGTACAGATGGCGTTGTTGATATTTCCATCTATACACAGATGGCCGTGTAGATATTTCCATGTTTATACAGATGGCAGCGTAGATATTTCCATGGACATGCCGATGGCGGTGTAGATATTTCCATGTTTATACAGAGAGCGGTGTAGATATTTCCATGTTTTCACAGATGGTGGTGTAGATATTTCCGTGTTTATACAGATGGTGGTGTATTTATTTCCATGTTTATTCAGATGACTGTGTATATATTTCCATGTTTTTACAGATGGCAGTGTAGATATTTCAATGTTGATAGAGATGACGCTGTAGATATTTCCATGTTTATACAGATCGCGGTGTAGATATTTCCATGTTTATACAGATAGCGGTGTAGATATTTCCATGTTTTCACAGATATCGGTGTAGATATTTCCATGTTTACACAGATTGCGGTGTAGATATTTCCATCTTTCTACAGATGGCATTGTAGATATTTCCATGTTTATGCAGATGGCGGTGTTGATATTTCCATGTTTATATAGATGGTGGTGTAGATATTACCATGTTTATACAGATAGCGGTGTAGATATTTCCGTGTTTATACAGATAGTGGTGAAGATATTTCCATGTTCATACAGATCGTGGTGTTGATATTTCCATGTTTATACAGATCGCGGTGTAGATATTTCCATGTTTATACAGATAGCGGTGTAGATATTTCCATGTTTATACAGATCACGGTGTAGATATTTCCATGTTTATACAGATCGCGGTGTAGATATTTCCATGTATATACACATCGTGGTGAAGGTATTTCCATGTTTATACAGATCGCGGTGTAGATATTTCCATGTTTATACAGCTGGCGGTGTAGATATTTCCATACTAATACAGATGTCTGTGTAGATATTTCCATGTGTATACAGATGGTATTGTAGCTATTTCCATGTTTATACAGATGGTGGTGTAGATATTTCCATGTTTATTCAGATGACTGTGTAGATATTTCCATGTTTTTACAGATGGCAGTGTAGATATTTCAATGTTTATAGAGATGGCGCTGTAGATATTTCCATGTTTATACAGATCGCGGTGTACATATTTCCATGTTTATAGAGATAGCGGTGTAGGTATTTCCATGTTTATAGACATAGCGGTGTAGATATTTCCATGTTTATATAGATGGCGTTGTAGATATTTCCATGTTTATACCGATAGATTTGTTGGTATTTCCACGTTTATACAGATAGCGATGTAGATATTTCCATGTTTATACAGCTCGCGGTGCAGATATTTATATGTTCATACAGATGGCATTGTAGATATTTCCTTATTCACACAGATGGAGGTGTAGATGTTTCCATGTTTATACAGATGGCGGAGTAGTTAGTTTCATGTTTATGGAGATGGCAGTGTAGATATTTTCATGTTTATAGAGATGGCGGTGTAGATATTTCCATGTTTATAGAGATAGCAGTGTAGATATTTACATGTATATACAGATGGCTGTGTAGGTATTTCCATGTGTATACAGATGGCATTGTAGATATTTCCATGTTTATACAGATGACTGTAGAGGTATTTCCATGTTTTACAGATGGCTGTGCAGATATTTCCATGTATATAGAGATAGCGGTGTAGATATTTCCATGTTTGTACAGATGGCGTTGTTGATATTTCCATCTATACACAGATGGCCGTGTAGATATTTCCATGTTTATACAGATGGCAGCGTAGATATTTCCATGGACATGCAGATGGCGGTGTAGATATTTCCATGTTTATACAGAGAGCGGTGTAGATATTTCCATGTTTTCACAGATGGTGGTGTAGATATTTCCGTGTTAAACACATGGCGGAGTAGATACTTCCACCTTTATGGAGATGGCAGTGTAGATATTTTCATGTTTATAGAGATGGCGGTATAGATATTTCCATATTTATAGAGATAGCGGTGTAGATATTTCCATCTTTCTACAGATGGCAGTGTAGATATTTCCATGTTTATACAGATGGCGGTGTAGATATTTTCATACTTATAGAGATGTCTGTGTAGATATTTCCATGTGTATACAGATGGTGATGTAGTTATTTCCATGTTTATACAGATGGTGGTGTAGATATTTCCATGTTTATTCAGATGACTGTGTAGATATTTCCATGTTTTACAGATGGCAGTGTAGATATTTCAATGTGTATAGAGATGGCGCTGTAGATATTTCCATGTTTATACAGATCGCGGTGTAGATATTTCCATGTTTATACAGATAGCGGTGTAAATATTTCCATGTTTTTACAGATATCAGTGTAGATATTTCCATGTTTCCACAGATTGCGGTGTAGATATTTCCATCTTTCTACAGATGGCATTGTAGATATTTCCATGTTTATGCAGATGGCAGTGTAGATATTTCCATGTTTATACAGATCGCGGTGTAGATATTTCCATGTTTATACAGATCACGGTGTAGATATTTCCATGTTTATACAGATCGTGGTGAAGATATTTCCATGTTCATACAGATCGTGGTGTAGATATTTCCATGTTTATACAGATGGCGATGTAGATATTTCCATACTAATACAGATGTCTGTGTAGATATTTCCATGTGTATACAGATGGTATTGTAGCTATTTCCATGTTTATACAGATGGTGGTGTAGATATTTCCATGTTTATTCAGATGACTGTGTAGCTATTTCCATGTTTTTACAGATTGCAGTGTAGATATTTCAATGTTTATAGAGATGGCGCTGTAGATATTTCCATGTTTATACAGATCGTGGTGTAGATATTTCCTTATTTATACAGATGTCTGTGTAGATATTTCCATGAGTATACAGATGGTATTGTAGGTATTTCCATGTTTATACAGATGGTGGTGTAGATATTTCCATGTTTATTCAGATGACTGTGTAGATATTTCCATGTTTTTACAGATGGCAGTGTAGATATTTCAATGTTTATAGAGATGGTGCTGTAGATATTTCCATGTTTATACAGATAACGGTGGAGATATTTCCATGTTTATACAGAGAGCAGTGGAGATATTTCCACGTTTATACACATAGCGGTGTACATATTTCCATGTTTATAGAGACAGCGGTGTAGGTATTTCCATGTTTATACAGATAGTGGGGTAGATATTTCCATGTTTATACAGATGCCTATGCAGATATTTCCATATTTATACAGCTGGCTGTGTAGATATTTCTATGTTTATACAGATGCCGGTGTAGATATTTAAATGTTCCTTCACATGACTGTGTAGGTATTTCCATGTTTATACAGATGTCCTTGTAGATATTTCCATGTTTACAGAGATAGCGGTGCAGATATTTCCATGTTTATACAGATACCGGTGTAGATATTTCCATGTTTATACAGACCGCAGTGTAGATATTTCCATGTTTATAGAGATAGCAGTGTAGATATTTCCATGTTTGTACAGATGGCGGTGTTGATGTTTCCATCTATACACAGATTGCCGTGTAGGTATTTCCATGTGTATACACAAGGCATTGTAGATATTTCTGTGTTTATACAGATGGTGGTGTAGATATTTCCATGTTTACACAGATGACTGTATAGGTATTTCCATGTTTATACAGATGGCTGTGTAGATATTTCCATGTTTATAGAGATAGCGGTGTATATATATCCATATTTATGCAGTTAACGGTGTAGAAATTTCCATGTTTATACAGATAGTGGTGTAAATATTTCCATGTTTATAGAGATCACGGTGTAGATATTTCCATGTTTATAGAGATAGCGTTGTAGATATTTCCATGTTTATTCAGATAGCGGTGTACATATTTCCATGTTTATACAGACCGCGGTGTAGATATTTCCATGTTTATACAGATAGCGGTGCAGATATTTCCATGTTTGTACAGATGGCGGTGTTGATATTTCCATCTATACAGAGATGACCGTGTATATGTTTCCATGTTTATACAGATGGCGGCGCAGATATTTCTATGGATATGTAGATGGTGGTGTAGATACTTCCATGTATATACTGATAGCGCTGTACTTATTTCCATGTTTATATAGAGAGGGGTGTAGAGATTTCCATGTTTATACATATGGCGGTGTAGATATTTCCATGTTTATACATAAAACTTTGTAAGTATTTCCATGTTTATACAGAACGCGGTGTTGATAATACCATGTTTATAGGCATAGCGGTGCAAATATTTCCACATTTATACAGATAGCGGTGTAGTTATTAGCATGTTTATACAGATAGCGGTGTAGATATTTCCATGTATAAACAGTTGTCTGTGTACACATTTCCATGTTTAAACACAGGGCGTTGTAGATATTTCCTGGTTTTTGGAAATAGCGGTGTAGTTATTTCCATGTTTATACAGATAGCGGTGTAGATATTTCCATGTATATACAGATGGCTGTGTAGATATTTCCATGTTTATACAGATGGCTGTGTAGATGTTTCCATGTTTATACAGATGACTTTGTAGTTATTTCCATGTTTATACAGATGGCGGTGTTGGTATTTCCATGTTTATAGAGATAGCTGTGTAGATATTTCCATGCTTATACAGATAGCGGTGTAGATATTTCCATGTTTATACAGATCGTGGTGTAGATAATTCCATGTTTATACAGACAGCAGTGGAGATATTTCCATGTTTATTCACATAGCGGTGTACATATTTCCATGTTTATAGAGACAGCGGTGTAGGTATTTCCATGTTTATACATATAGCGGTCAGATATTTCCATGTTTATACAGTTGCCTATGCAGATATTTCCATATTTATACAGAGGCCTGTGTAGATATTTCCATGTTTATACAGATGGCAGTGTAGATATTTCCATGTTCCTAAACATGACGGTGTAGGTATTTCCATGTTTATACAGATGGCTTTGTAGATATTTCCATGTTTATAGAGATAGCGGTGTAGATATTTCCATGTTTATAGAGATATCGGTGTAGATATGTCCATATTTATACAGATAACGGTGTAGAAATTTCCATGTTTATAAAGATAGCGGTTTAAGTATTTCCGTGTTTATACAGATCACGTTGTAGATATTTCCATGTTTATAGAGATAGCGGTGTAGATATTCCCATGTTTATACAGATAGCGGTGTAGATATTTCCATGTTTATACAGACCGCGGTGTAGATATTTCCATGTTTATACAGATAGCGGTGCGGATATTTCCATGTTTGTAAAGATGGCGGTGTTGATGTTTCCATCGATACACAGATGACCGTGTAGATATTTCCATGTTTATACAGATAGCGGTGCAGATATTTCTATGGATATGTAGATGGCGGTGTAGATATTTCCATGTTTACAGAGATGGCAGTGTAGATATTTCTATGTTTATAGAGATAGCGGTGTAGTTATTTCCAAGTGAATAGAGATAGTGGTGTAGGTATTTCCATGTTTATAGAGATAGTGGGGTAGATATTTCCATGTTTATTCAGATAGCGTAGAAGTTATTTCCATGTTTATACAGATGGTGGTGTAGATAGTTTCATGTTTATGGAGATGGCCGTGTAAATATTTTCACGTTTATAGAGATGGCGGTGTAGATATTTCCATGTTTATAGAGATAGTGGTGTAGATAATTCCGTGTTTATACAGATGGCGGTGTAGATATTTCCATGCTTATACAGATGGCAGTGTAGATATATCCATGTTTATACAGATAGCGGTGGAGATATTTCCATATTTATATAGATAGCTTTGTAGATATTTCCATGTTTATACAGACAGCGGTGTAGGTATTTCCATGTATATACAGATAGCGGTGTTGACATTTCCATGTTTATATAGATACCGGTGTAGATATTTACATATTTATAGAGATAGCGGAGTAGACATTTCCAAGTTAATACAGATAGCAGTGTAGATATTTCCATGTTTATACAGATAGCAGTGAAGATATATCCATGTTTATACAGACTGTGGTGTAGATATTTCCATGTTTATAAAGATAGCGGTGTAGATATTTCCATGTTTATAAAGATAGCGGTGTAGGTATTTCCACGTTTACAGAGACAGAGGTGTAGATATTTCCATCTTCACACAGATTGCGGTGTACATATTTCCATGTTTACACAGACAGCTCTGTAGGTATTTCCATGTTTACACAGATAGTGTTGTAGATATTTCCATGTTTATAGAGATTGCAGTGTAGATATTTCCAGGTTTATAAATATAGCGGTGTAGATATTTCCATGTTTATACAGATAGCGGTGGAGATATTTCCATGTTTATACAGATAGCGCTGTAGATATTTGCATGTTTATGCAGATAGCGGTGTAGATATTTCCAGGTTTATACTGATAGCGGTGTAGATATTTCCATGTTTATACAGATAGCGGTGGAGATATTTCCATATTTATACAGATAGCGATGTAGATATTTGAATGTTTATACAGATAGCGGTCTAGATATTTCCACGTTTATACAGATAGCGGTGTAGATATTTCCATGTTTATACAGATAGCGGTGTAGATATTTCCATGTTTATACCGATAGCGGTGGAGATATTTTCAAGTTTATACAGATAGCAGTGGACGTATTTTTATGTTTATAGTGATGTCGGTGTAGATATTTCCAAGTATATACAGATAGCGGTGTAGATATATCCGTGTTTATACAGATAGCAGTGCAGATATTTCCATGTTTATACAGATAGCTTTGGAGATATTTCCATGTTTATTCAGATGGCTGTGTAGATATTTCCATGTTTCTACTGATGACTGTGTAGATATTTCCATATTTTTACAGCTGGCATTGTAGATATTTCCAGGTTTATACAGATAGCGGTTTAGCTATTTCCATGTTTATTCAGATAGCGATGTAGATATTTCCATGTTTATAGAGATGGCTGTGTAGATATTTCCATGTTTATACAGATGGCAGTGTAGATATTTCCGTCTTTATACAGATATTCGTGTGGATATTTCTATGTTTAAACAGTTGACAGTGTATTTATTTCCATGTTTATACAGATGGCGGTGTAGATATTTCCATATTTATAGAAATAGCCATGTAGATATTTCCATGTTTATACAGATAACGGTGTAGACATTTCCATGTTTATAGAGATCACGGTGTAGATATTTCCATATTTATACAGATAGCGGTGTAGATATTTCCATGTTTATACAGATAGCGGTGTAGATGTTTCCATGTTTATACAGATAGCGGTGTAGATATATCCCATTTTATACCGATCGTGGTGTAGATATTTCCAGATTTATACAGACAGCGGTGTAGATATATCCATGTTTATATAGATAGCGGAGTAGATATTTCCATATTTACAGAGATAGATGTGTAGATATTTCCATATTTCCACAGATTGTGGTGTAGATATTTCCACCTTTATACAGATAGCGGTGTAGATATTTCCATGTTTACACAAATAACGGTGTAGATATTTCCATCTTTATACAGATGACTTTGTAGATATTTCCATGTGTATACAGATGGCAGTGTAGATATTTCCATGTTTATGCAGATAGCGGTGTGGCTATTTCCATGTTTATAGAGGTAGCATTGTAGATATTTCCATGTTTCTAGAGATGGTGGTGTAGGTATTTCGAAGTTTATGCAGGTAGCGGTGTAGATATTTCCATGTTTATAGAGATAGCGGTGTAGACATGTCCATGTTTATACAGGTAGCAGTGTAGATATTTCCATGTTTACAGAGATAGCGGTGAAGATATTTCCATATTTATAAAGATAGCGGTGTAGCTATTTCCATGTTTACAGAGATAGCGGTGAAGATATTTCCATATTTATAAAGATAGCGGTGTAAATATTTGGATGTTTATTCAGATGGTGGTGCAGATATTTCCATGTTTATACAGATAGCGGTGTGGGTATTACCATGTTTATTCAGATGGAAGTGTAGATATATCCATTCTTATACAGATAGTGGAGTAGATATTTCCATGTTTATAAAGAAAGCAGTGCAGATATTTCCAAGTTTATTGAGATAGCAGTGGAGATATTTCCACGTTCATAGAGATAGCGGTGGAGATATTTCCATGTTTGTGCAGATAACGATGTAGGTATTTCCATGTTTATGCAGATAGCGGTGTAGATATTTCCGTGTTTATGCAGATAGCGTTGTTGATATTTCCATGTTTATAGAGATAGCCATGTAGATATTTCCATGTTTATACAGATAGCGGTGTAGACATTTCCATGTTTATAGGGATAGTGGTGTGGATATTTCCATATTTATACAGATAGCGGTGTAGATATTTCCATGTTTATACAGATGGCTGTGTTGGTATTTCCATGTTTATACAGATAGCGGTGTAGATATTTCCATGTTTATACTGCTCACGGTGTAGATATTTCCATCTTTATACAGATGGCAGTGTAGATATGTCCATGTTTATACAGATAGCGGTGTAGATATTTCCATTTTTACACAGATGGTGGTGTAGATAGTTCCATGTTTATGGAGATGCCGGTGTAGATATTTTCTTGTTTAAAAATATGTCAGTGTGGATATTTCCAGGTTTATAGAGATGGCAGTGTAGATATTTCCATGTTTATAGAGATAGCTGTGTAATTATTTCCATTTGTATAGAGATAGCGGTGTAGTTATTTCCAAGTTTATGCAGATGGCTGTGTACATATTTCCATGTTTTTACAGATGGCACTGTAGATATTTCCATGTTTATAGGGATAGCAGTGTAGATATTTACATGTTTATACAGATGGCTGTGTAGATATTTCCATGTGTATACAGATGTCATTGTAGATATTTCCATGTTTATACAGATGACTGTATAGGTATTTCCATGTTTTTACAGATGGCAGTGCAGATATTTCCATGTTCATAGAGATAGCGGTGTAGATATTTCCATGTTTGTACAGATGGCGGTGTTGATATTTCCATCTATACACAGATGGCCGTGTAGATATTTCCATGTTTATACAGATGGCGGCGTAGATATTTCCATGGACATTCAGATGGCGGTGCAGTTATTTCCATGTTTATACAGATAGCTGTGTAGATATTTCCATGCTTACACAGATGGTGGTGTAGATATTTCCGTGTTTATACACATGGTCGAGTAGATACTTCCAGCTTTATGGAGATGGCAGTGTAAATATTTTCATGTTTATAGAGATGGCGGTGTAGATACTTCCATATTTATAGAGAGAGCGGTGTAGATATTTCCATCTTTCTACAGATGGCAGTGTAGATATTTCCATGTTTATACAGATGGCGGTGTAGATATTTCCATGTTTATACAGATGGTGGTGTAGATATTTCCATCTTTGCACAGATTTCCGTGTAGATATTTCCATGTTTACGCAGATAGCTGTGTAGATATTTCCAAGTT
The DNA here is from genome assembly GCF_029289425.2 of Pan paniscus. Lineage (NCBI taxonomy): Eukaryota > Metazoa > Chordata > Mammalia > Primates > Hominidae > Pan > Pan paniscus. The sequence goes on along the minus strand of NC_073255.2, from coordinate 2,577,256 downwards.
TACACAGATAGCTGTTTAGATATTTCCATGTTTACACACATAGCGTTGTAGATATTTCCATGTTTATACAGATTGAGGTGTAGATATGTCCATGTTTATACAGAAAGAGGTGTAGATATTTTCATGTTTATACAGAGATCGGTGGAGATATTTCCATGTTTATAGAGACTGCGGTATAGATATTTCCATGTTTATACAGATAGCGGTGTAGATATTTCCATGTTTACAGAGATAGCAGTGTAGATATATCCATCTTTGCGCAGATTGCTGTGAAGATATTTCCATTTTTACACAGATAGCTGTGTAGATATTTCCAAGTTTATACAGATGGCTGTGTAGATATTTCCATGTGTGTACAGATGGCGATGTAGATATTTCCATGTTTTTACAGATGGCGCTGTAGATATTTCCATGTTTATACAGATGGCAGTGTTGATATTTCCATGTTGATACAGATATCGGTGTAGATATTTCCATGTTTACAGAGATAGTGGTGTAGGTATTTCCATCTTTGCACAGATTGTGTTGTAGGTATTGCCAAATTTACACAGATAGCGGTGTAGATATTTCCAAGTTTACACAGATAGCTTTGTAGATATTTCCATGTTTACAGAGATAGCATTGTAGACATTTCGGTGTTTATACAGATTGCGGTGTAGTTATTTCCATGTTGATACAGATAGCGGTGTAGATATTTCCATGTTTATACAGGTAGCGGTGTAGAAATTCCCATGTTTATACAGATCGCTTTGTAGACATTTCCATTTTTCTACAGATGTCAGTGTAGATATTTCCAAGTTTATACAGATGGCAGTGTAGATATTTCCATGTTTATACTGATGTCTGTGTAGATATTTCCATGTTTATTCAGATGGCGGTGTAGATATTTCCATGTTTATAGATATGGCGGTGTAGTTATTTCTATGTTTATAGAGATAGCAGTGTAAATATCTCCATGTTTATAGAGATGGTGGTGTAAGTATTTTCATGTTTATAGAGATAGCGGTGTAGATATTTCCATATTTCTACAGATGACTGTGTAGATATTTCCATGATTGTACAGATGGAAGGGTAGATATTTCCATGTTTATAGAGATAGCGGTGAAGATATTTTCATGTTTATACAGATTGTCGTGGAGATATGTCCATGTTTATACAGATTGCAATGGAGATATTTCCACGTTAATACACATAGCTGTGTAGATATTTCCATGTTTATACAGATAGCGGTGTAGATTTTTCCATGTTTATACAGATGGCTGTGTCGATATTTCCATGTTTATACAGAGATCTCTGTAGATATTTCCAAGTTTATATAGATGACAGTGTTGATATTTCCAGGTTTATACATATGACTGTGTAGATATTTCCATGTTAATACAGATGGCGGTGTAGATATTGCCATGTATATAGAGATAGCGGTGTAGATATTTCCATGTTTATTGAGATAGCGGTGTAAATATTTCCATATTTATTCAGATAGTGGTGTAGATATTTCCATGTTTTTATAGATAGCGGTGTAGATATCTCCATCTTTATTCAGAGAGTGCTGTACATATTTCCATGTTTATACAGATCACTGTGTAGATATTTCCATGTTTTTACAGGTAACGTTGTAGATATTTCCATCTTTATACAAACGGTGGTGTAGATATTTCCATGTTCCTACACATGACTGTGTAGTTATTTCCATGTTTATACAGATGGCGGTGTAGATATTTCCATATTTATAGAGATAGCAGTGTAGATATTTCCAGGTTTATACAGATAGCGGTGTAAATATTTACATGTTTATACAGATCGTGGTGTAGATATTTCCATGTTTATACAGATACCGGTGTAGATATTTCCATGTTTATACAGACTGCAGTGTAGGTATTTCTATGTTTATACAGATAGCAGTGTAGATATTTCCATGTTTGTTCAGATGGCGGTGTTGATATTTCCATCTGTACACAGATTGCCGTGTAGATATTTCCATCTTCATACAGATGGCGTTGTAGATATTTCCATGGATATGCAGAGGGCGGTGTGGATATTTCCATGTTTATAGAGATAGCGGTGTAGGTATTTCCATGTTTATAGACATAGCGGTGTAGATATTTCCATGTTTATGTAGATGGGGTTGTAGATATTTCCATGTTTATACCGATAGCGGTGTTGGTATTTCCACGTTTATACAGATAGCGATGTAGATATTTCCATGTTTATACAGCTCGTGGTGCAAATATTTATATCTTTATACAGATGGCATTGTAGATATTTCCTTATTCACACAGATGGCGGTGTAGATGTTTGTATGTTTATACAGATGGCGGAATAGTTAGTTCCATGTTTATGGAGATGGCAGTGTAGATATTTTCATGTTTATAGAGATGGCTGTGTAGATATTTCCATGTTTATAGAGATAGCAGTGTAGATATTTACATGTTTTTACAGATGGCTATGTATATATTTCCATGTGTATAAAGATGGCATTGTAGATATTTCCAAGTTTATACAGATGACTGTATAGGTATTTCCATGTTTTTACAGATGGCAGTGCAGATATTTCCATGTTTATAGAGATAGCGGTGTAGATATTTCCATGTTTGTACAGATGGCGGTGCTGATATTTCCATATATACACAGATGGCCATGTAGATATTTCCATGTTTATACAGATGGCGGCATAGTTATTTCCATGGACATTCAGATGGCGGTGTAGTTATTTCCATGTTTATACAGATAGCGGTGTAGATATTTCCATGTTTACACAGATGGTGGTGTAGATATTTCCGTGTTTATACACATGGTGGTGTAGATACTTCCATCTTTATGGAGATGGCAGTGTAGATATTTTCATGTTTACAGAGATGCAGGTGTAGATATTTCCATATTTATAGAGATAGCGGTTTAGATATTTCCATCTTTCTACAGATGGCAGTGTAGATATTTCCATGTTTATACAGATGGCGGTGTAGATATTTCCATATTTATACAGATGTCTGTGTAGGTATTTCTATGTGTATACAGATGGTATCGTAGTTATTTCCATGTTTATACAGATGGTGGTGTAGATATTTCCATGTTTATTCAGATGACTGTGTAGATATTTCCATGTTTTTACAGATGGCACTGTAGATATTTCAATGTTTATAGAGATGGCGCTGTAGATATTTCCATGTTTATACAGATAACGGTGGAGATATTTCCATGTTTATACAGACAGCAGTGGAGATATTTCCATGTTTATACACATAGCGGTGTACATATTTCCATGTGTATAGAGACAGCGGTGTAGGTATTTCCACGTTTATACAGATAGCGGTGCAGAAATTTCCATGTTTATACAGATGCCTATGCAGATATTTCCATATTTATACAGAGGGCTGTGTAGATATTTCTGCGTTTATACAGAAGGCAGGGTAGATATTTCCATGTTCCTACACATGACTGTGTAGGTATTTCCATGTTTATACAGATGGCTTTGTATTTATTTCCATCTTTATAGAGATAGAGGTGCAGATATTTCCATGTTTATACAGAGGGCGGTGGATATATTTCCATGTTTATACAGATCGTGATGTAGATATTTCCATGTTTATACAGATACCGGTGTAGATATTTCAATGTTTATACAGACCACAGTGTAGGTATTTCCATGTTTATAAAGATGGCAGTGTAGATATTTCCATGTTTGTACAGCTGGCGGTGTTGATGTTTCCATCTATACACAGATTGCCGTGTATGTATTTCCATGTGTACACAGATGGCATTGTAGATATTTCCATGTATATACAGATGGTGCTGTAGGTATTTCCATGTTTACACAGATGACTGTATTGGTATTTCCACGTTTATACAGATGGCGGTGTAGATATTTCCATGTTTATACAGATGACTGTAGAGGTATTTCCATGTTTTTGCAGATGGCAGTGCAGATATATCCATGTTTATAGAGATAGCGGTGTAGATATTTCCATGTTTGTACAGATGGCGGTGTTGATATTTCCATCTATACGCAGATGGCCGTGTATATATTTCCATGTTTATACAGATGGCGGCGTAGATATTTCCATGGACATGCAGATGGCAGTGTACATATTTCCATGTTTATACAGATAGCGGTGTAGATATTTCCATGTTTTCACAGATGGTGGTGTAGAGATTTCCGTGTTTATACACATGGCGGTGTAGATACTTCCATCTTTATGGAGATGGCAGTGTAGATATTTTCATGTTTATAGAGATGGCGGTGTAGATATTTCCATATTTATAGAGATAGCGGTGTAGATATTTCCATCTTTCTACACATGGCAGTGTAGATATTTCCATGTTTATACAGATGGCGGTGTAGATATTTCCATACTTATACAGATGTCTGTGAAGATATTTCCATCTGTATACAGATGGTATTGTAGGTATTTCCATGTTTATACAGATGGTGGTGTATATATTTCCATGTTTATTCAGATGACTGTGTTGATATTTCCATGTTTTTACAGATGGCAGTGTAGATATTTCAATGTTTATAGAGATGGCGCTGTAGATATTTCCATGTTCATACAGATCGAGGTGTAGATATTTCCATGTTTATACAGATAGCGGTGTAGATATTTCCATGTTTTTACAGATATCGGTGTAGATATTTCCATGTTTACACAGATTGCGGTGTAGATATTTCCATCTTTCTACAGATGGCATTGTAGATATTTCCATGTTCATGCAGATGGAGGTGTAGATATTTCCATGTTTATATAGATGGTGTTGCAGATATTACCATGTTTATACAGATAGCGGTGTAGATATTTCCATGTTTATACAGATCGTGGTGAAGGTATTTCCATGATTATACAAATCGCGTTGTAGATATTTCCATGTTTATACAGATAGCGGTGTAGATATTTAAATGTTTATACAGATAGCGGTGTAGATATTTCCATGTTTATAGAGATAGCGGTGTAGGTATTTCCATGTTTATAGACATAGCGGTGTAGATATTTCCATGTTTATATAGATGGCGTTGTAGATATTTCCATGTTTATACCGATAGATATGTTGGTATTTCCACGTTTATACAGATAGCAATGTAGATATTTCCATGTTTATACAGCTCGCGGTGCAGATATTTATATCTTTATACAGATGGCATTGTAGATATTTCCTTATTCACACAGATGGAGGTGTAGATGTTTCCATGTTTATACAGATGGCGGAGTAGTTTGTTTCATGTTTATGGAGATGGCAGTGTAGATATTTTCATGTTTATAGAGATGGCGGTGTAGATATTTACATGTTTATAGAGATAGCAGTGTAGATATCTACATGTTTATACAGATGGCGCTGTAGATATTTCCATGTTTATACAGATCGCGGTGTAGATATTTCCATGTTTATACAGATAGCGGTGTAGATATTTCCATGTTTATATAGATGGTGGTGTAGATATTACCAAGTTTATACAGATAGCGGTGTAGATATTTCCATGTTTATAGGGATCGCTTTGAAGATATTTCCATGTTTATACAGATCGCGGTGTAAATATTTCCATGCTTATACAGATCGTGGTGTAGTTATTTCCATGTTTATAAAGATAGCGGTGTAGATATTTCCATGTTTATATAGATGGTGGTGTAGGTATTACCATGTTTATACAGATAGCGGTGTAGATATTTCCATGTTTATACAGATCGTGGTGAAAATATTTCCATGTTTATACAAATCGCGGTGTAGATATTTCCATGTTTATACAGAACGCGGTGTAGATATTTCCAGGTTTATATAGATAGCGGTGTAGATATTTCCATGTTTATACAGATAGCGGTGTAGATATTTCCATGTTTATAGAGATAGCGGTGTAGGTATTTCCATGTTTATAGACATAGCGGTGTAGATATTTCCATGGTTATATAGATGGCGTTGTAGATATTTCCATGTTTATACGGATGGCGATGTTGGTATTTCAACGTCTATACAGATAGCGATGTAGATATTTACATGTTTATACAGCTCATGGTGCAGATATTTACATCTTTTTACAGATGGCATTGTAGATATTTCCTTATTCACACAGATGGCGGTGTAGATGTTTCCATGTTTATACAGATGGCGGAGTAGTTAGTTCCATGTTTATGGAGATGGCAGTGTAGATATTTTCATGTTTATAGAGATGGCGGTGTAGATATTTCCATGTTTATAGAGATAGCAGTGTAGATATTTACATGTTTATACAGATGGCTGTGTAGATATTTCCATGTGTATACTGATGGCATTGAGGATAATTCCATGTTTATACAGATGACTGTAGAGGTATTTCCATGTTTTACAGATGGCTGTGCAGATATTTCCATGTTTATAGAGATAGCGGTGTAGATATTTCCAGGTTTGTACAGATGGCGTTGTTGATATTTCCATCTATACACAGATGGCCATGTAGATATTTCGATGTTTATACAGATGCCAGCATAGATATTTCCATGGACATGCAGATGGCGGTGTAGATATTTCCATGTTTATACAGATAGCGGTGTAGATATTTCCATGTTTTCACAGATGGTCGTGTAGATATTTCCGTGTTTATACACATGGCGGAGTAGATACTTCCATCTTTATGGAGATGGCAGTGTAGATATTTTCATGTTTATAGAGATGGCGGTGTAGATATTTCCATATTTATAGAGATAGCGGTGTAGATATTTCCATCTTTCTACAGATGTCAGTGTAGATATTTCCATGTTTATACAGATGGCGGTGTAGATATTTCCATACTTATACAGATGTCTGTGTAGATATTTCCATGTGTATACAGATGGTATTGTAGGTATTTCCATGTTTATACAGATGGTGGTGTAGATATTTCCATGTTTATTCAGATGACTGTGTAGATATTTCCATGTTTTTAAAGATGGCAGTGTAGATATTTCAATGTTTATAGAGATGGCGCTGTAGATATTTCCATGTTTATACAGATCGCGGTGTAGATATTTCCATGTTTATACAGATAGCGGTGTAGATATTTCCATGTTTATACAGATGGTGGTGTAGATATTTCCATGTTTATACAGATGACTGTATAGGTATTTCCATGTTTTTACCAATGGCATAGTAGATATTTCCATGTTTACAGACATAGCAGTGTAGATATTCCCATATTTATACAGATGGCCGTGTAGATATTTCCATGTTTATAGAGATAGCGTTGTAGATATTTCCATATTTATACAGATAACGGTGTAGATATTTCCATGTTTATACAGATAGCAGTGAAAATATTTCCATGTTTATACAGAGAACGGTGTAGATATTTCCATGTTTATAGAGATAGCGGTGTAGATATTTCCATGTTTATACAGATAGCGATGTAGATATTTCCATGTGTATACAGACCGCGGTGTAATTATTTCCATGTTTTTACAGATAGCTTTGCAGTTATTTCCATGTTTGTACAGATGGCGGGGTTGATATTTCCATCTATACACAGATGACCGGTGTAGATATTTCCATGTTTATACAGCTGGCGGCGCAGATATTTCTATGGATATGTAGATGGCGGTGTAAATATTTCCGTGTTTATACAGAAAGCGGTGTAGTTATTTCCATGTTTATATAGATAGCGGGGTAGATATTTCCATGTATATACACATGGCTGTGTAGATATTTCCATGTTTATACAGATGGCGGTGTAGATATTTCCATGTTTATACAGATAACTTTGTAAGTATTTCCATGTTGATACAGATGGCGGTGTAGATATTTCGATGTTTATAGAGATAGCAGTGGAGATATTTCCACGTTTATGCAGATAGCGGTGTAGATATTTCCATGTTTATACTGATCGCGGTGTAGATATTTCCATGTTGATAGAAATGGCGGTGTAGTTATTTCCATGTTCATAGAGATAGCGGTGTTGATTTTTCCATGTTTATAGAGTTAGCGGTGTGGATATTTCCATGTTTATACAGATAGGGGTGTAGATATTTCCATGTTTATACAGATGACGGTGTAGATGTTTCCATGTTTATACAGATCATGGTGTACATATTTCCATGTTTATACAGATCATGGAGTTGATATTACCATGTTTATAGAGATAGCGGTGCAAATATTTCCACATTTATTCAGATAGCGGTGTAGTTTTTAGCATGTTTATACAGATAGCGGTGTAGATATTTCCATGTATAAACAGATGTCTGTGTATATATTTCCATGTTTAAACAGATGGCGGTGTAGATATTTCCATGTATATACAGATGGCTGTGTAGATATTTCCATGTTTATACAGCTGGCTGTGTAGATATTTCCATGTTTATACAGATGACTTTGTAGGTATTTCCATGTTGATACAGATTGCGGTGTAGATATTTCCGTGTTTATACACATGACTGTGTAGGTATCTCCATGTTTATACAGAGGGCTGTGTAGATATTTCCATGTTTATAGAGATAGCGGTGCAGATATTTCCATGTTTATACAGATAGCGGTGTAAATATTTCCATGTTTATACAGATCGTGGTGAAGATATTTCCATGTTTATACAGATACCGGTGTAGATATTTGCATGTTTATACAGACCGCAGTGTAGGTATTTCCATGTTTATAGAGATAGCGGTGTAGATATTTCCATGTTTGTACAGATGGCGGTGTTGATGTTTCCATCTATACACAGATTGCCGTGTAGGTATTTCCATGTGTATACAGATGGCATTGTACATATTTCCATGTTTATACAGATGGTGGTGTAGATATTTCCGTGTTTATACAGATGACTTCATAGGTATTTCCATGTGTTTACAGATGGCATTGTAGATATTTCCATGTTTATAGAGATAGCAATGTAGATATTTCCATTTTTATACAGATTGCGGTGTAGATATTTCCATGTTTATAGAGATAGCGGTGTAGATATTTCCATGTTTGTACAGATGGCGGTGATGATATTTCCAAATATACACAGATGGCCATGTAGATATTTCCATGTTTATACAGATGGCTGCGTAGATATTTCCATGGACATACAGATGGTGGTATAGTTATTTCCATGTTTATACAGATAGCGGTGTACATATTTCCATGTTTATACAGACCGCAGTGTAGATATTTCCATGTTTGTACAGCTGGCGGTGTTGATGTTTCCATCTATACACAGATTGCCGTGTATGTATTTCCATGTGTACACAGATGGCATTGTAGATATTTCCATGTTTATACAGATGGTGGTGTAGCTATTTCCATGTTTACACAGATGACTATATAGGTATTTCCATGTTTATACAGATGGCGGTGTAGATATTTCCATTTTTATTGATGTAGCGGTGTAGATATTTCCATACTTATACAGATAACGGTGTAGAAATTTCCATGTTTATAGAGATAGCTGTGTAGATATTTCCATGTTTATACAGATAGCGGTGAAGATATTTCCATATTTATACAGATCGCTGTGTAGATATTTCCATGATTATACAGACAGCAGTGGAGATATTTCCATGTTTATACACATAGCGGTGTACATATTTCCATGTTTATAGAGACAGCGTTGTATTTATTTCCATGTTTATACAGATAGCGGTGCAGATATTTTGATGTTTATACAGATGCCTATGCAGATATTTCCATATTTAAACAGAGGGCTGTGTAGATATTTCCATGTTTATACAGATGACAGTGTAGATATTTCCATGTTCCTACACATGACTGTGTAGGTATTTCCATGTTTATACAGATGGCTTTGTAGATATTTCCATGTTTTAGAGAAAGCGGTGCAGATATTTCCATTTTTATATAGATAGCGGTGTAAATATTTCCATGTTTATACAGATCGTGGTGTAGAAATTTCCATGTTTATACAGATACCGGTGTAGATATTTCCATGTTTATACAGACCGCAGTGTAGATATTTCCATGTTTATAGAGATAGCGTTGTAGATATTTCCATGTTTATACAGATAGCGGTGTAGATATTTCCATGTTTATACAGATAGCGGTGTCGATATTTCCATGTTTATAGAGATAGCGGTGTAGGTATTTCCATGTTTATAGACATAGCGGTGTAGATATTTCCATGTTTATATAGATGGCGTTGTAGATATTTCCATGTTTATACCGATAGATATGTTGGTATTTCCACGTTTATAGAGATAGCCATGTAGATATTTCCATGTTTATACAGCTCGCGGTGCAGATATTTATATCTTTATACAGATGGCATTGTAGATATTTCCTTATTCACACAGATGGAGGTGTAGCTGTTTCCATGTTTATACAGATGGCGGAGTAGTTTGTTTCATGTTTATGGAGATGGCAGTGTAGATATTTTCATGTTTATAGAGATGGCGGTGTAGATATTTCCATGTTTATAGAGATAGCAGTGTAGATATTTACATGTTTATACAGATGGCTGTGTAGATATTTCCATGTGTATACAGATGGCATTGTAGATATTTCCATGTTTATACAGATGACTGTAGAGGTATTTCCATGTTTTACAGATGGCTGTGCAGATATTTCCATGTATATAGAGATAGCGGTGTAGATATTTCCATGTTTGTACAGATGGCGTTGTTGATATTTCCATCTATACACAGATGGCCGCGTAGATATTTCCATGTTTATACAGATGGCAGCGTAGATATTTCCATGGACATGCAGATGGCGGTGTAGATATTTCCATGTTTGTACAGATAGCGGTGTAGATATTTCCATGTTTTCACAGATGGTGGTGTAGATATTTCCGTGTTCATACACATGGCGGAGTAGATACTTCCATCTTTATGGAGATGGCAGAGTAGATATTTTCATGTTTATAGAGATGGCGGTGTAGATATTTCCATATTTCTAGAGATAGCGGTGTAGATATTTCCATCTTTCTACAGATGGCAGTGTAGATATTTCCATGTTTATACAGATGGAGGTGTAGATATTTCCATACTTATACAGATGTCTGTGTAGATATTTCCATGTGTATACAGATGGTATTGTAGGTATTTCCATGTTTATACAGATGGTGGTGTATTTATTTCCATGTTTATTCAGATGACTGTGTATATATTTCCATGTTTTCACAGATGGCAGTGTAGATATTTCAATGTTTATAGAGACGACGCTGTAGGTATTTCCATGTTTATACAGATCGCGGTGTAGATATTTCCATGTTTATACAGATAGCGGTGTAGATATTTCCATGTTTTTACAGATATCGGTGTAGATATTTCCATGTTTACACAGAATGCGGTGTAGATATTTCCATCTTTCTACAGATGGCATTGTAGATATTTCCATGTTTATGCAGATGGCGGTGTAGATATTTCCATGTTTATATAGATGGTGGTGTAGATATTAGCATGTTTATACAGATAGCGGTGTAGATATTTCCATGTTTATACAGAGCGTGGTGAAGACATTTCCATGTTCATACAGATCGTGGTGTAGGTATTTCCATGTTTATACAGATCGCGGTGTAGATATTTCCATGTTTATACAGATAGCGGTGTAGATATTTCCATGTTTATACAGATAGCGGTGTAGATATTTCCATATTTATAGAGATAGCTGTGTAGGTATTTCCATGTTTATAGACATAGCGGTGTAGATATTTCCATGTTTATATAGATGGCGTTGTAGATATTTCCATGTTTATACCGATAGATGTGTTGGTATTTACACGTTTATACAGACAGCGACGTAGATATTTCCATGTTTATACAGCTCGCGGTGCAGATATTTATATCTTTATACAAATGGCATTGTAGATATTTCCTTATTCACACAGATGGCGGTGTAGATGTTTCCATGTTTATACAGATGGCGGAGTAGTTAGTTCCATGTTTATGGAGATGGCAGTGTAGATATTTTCATGTTTATAGAGATGGCAGTGTAGATATTTCCATGTTTATAGAGATAGCAGTGTAGATATTTACATGTTTATGCAGATGGCTGTGTAGATATTTCCATGTGTATACAGATGGCATTGTAGATATTTCCATGTTTATGCAGATGACTGTAGAGGTATTTCCATGTTTTCCAGATGGCTGTGCAGATATTTCCATGTATATAGAGATAGCGTTGAAGATATTTCCATGTTTGTACCGATTGCGTTGTTGATATTTCCATCTATACACAGACGGCCGTGTAGATATTTCCATGTTTATACAGATGGCAGCGTAGATATTTCCATGGACATGGACATGGCGGTGTAGATATTTCCATGTTTGTACAGATAGCGGTGTAGGTATTTCCATGTTTTCACAGATGGTGGTGTAGATATTTCCGTGTTTATACACATGGCGGAGTAGATAGTTCCATCTTTATGGATATGGCAGTGTAGATATTTTCATGTTTATAGAGATGGCGGTGTAGATATTTCCATATTTATAGAGATAACGGTGAAGATATTTCCATCTTTCTACAGATGGCAGTGTAGATATTTCCATGTTTATACAGATGGCGGTGTAGATATTTCCATACTTATACAGATGTCTGTGTAGATATTTCCATGTGTATACAGATGGTATTGTAGATATTTCCATGTTTATACAGATGGTGGTGTATTTATTTCCATGTTTATTCAGATGACTGTGTATATATTTCCATGTTTTTACAGATGGCAGTGTAGATATTTCAATGTTGATAGAGATGACGCTGTAGATATTTCCATGTTTATACAGATCGCGGTGTAGATATTTCCATATTTATAGAGATAGCGGTGTAGGGATTTCCATGTTTATAGACATAGCGGTGTAGATATTTCCATGTTTATATAGATGGCGTTGTAGATATTTCCATGTTTATACCGATAGATGTGTTGGTATTTCCACGTTTATACAGATAGCGATGTAGACATTTCCATGTTTATACAGCTCGCGGTGCAGATATTTATATCTTTATACAGATGGCATTGTAGATATTTCCTTATTCACACAGATGGCGGTGTAGATGTTTCCATGTTTATACACATGGCGGAGTAGTTAGTTTCATGTTTATGGAGATGGCAGTGTAGATATTTTCATATTTATAGAGATGGCGGTGTAGATATTTCCATGTTTATAGAGATAACAGTGTAGATATTTACATGTTTATACAGATGGCTGTGTAGATATTTCCATGTGTATACAGATGGCATTGTAGATATTTCCATGTTCATACAGATGACTGTAGAGGTATTTCCATGTTTTAAAGATGGCTGTGCAGATATTTCCATGTTTATAGAGATAGAGGTGAAGATATTTCCATGTTTGTACAGATGGCGTTGTTGATATTTCCATCTATACACAGATGGCCGTGTAGATATTTCCATGTTTATACAGATGGCACCGTAGATATTTCCATGGACATGCAGATGGCGGTGTAGATATTTCCATGTTTGTACTGATAGCGGTGTAGATATTTCCATGTTTTCACAGATGGTGGTGTAGATATTTCCGTGTTTATACACATGGCGGAGTAGATACTTCCATCTTTATGGAAATGGCAGTGTAGATATTTTCATGTTTATAGAGATGGCGGTGTAGATATTTCCATATTTATAGAGATAGCGGTGTAGATATTTCCATCTTTCTACAGATGGCAGTGTAGATATTTCCATGTTTATACAGATGGAGGTGTAGATATTTCCATACTTATACAGATGTCTGTGTAGATATTTCCATGTGTATACAGATGGTATTGTAGGTATTTCCATGTTTATACAGATGGTGGTGTATTTATTTCCATGTTTATTCAGATGACTGTGTATATATTTCCATGTTTTCACAGATGGCAGTGTAGATATTTCAATGTTTATAGAGAAGACGCTGTAGGTATTTCCATGTTTATACAGATCGCGGTGTAGATATTTCCATGTTTATACAGATAGCGGTGTAGATATTTCCATGTTTATACAGATAGCGGTGTAGATATTTCCATATTTATAGAGATAGCGGTGTAGGTATTTCCATGTTTATAGACATAGCGGTGTAGATATTTCCATGTTTATATAGATGGCGTTGTAGATATTTCCATGTTTATACCGATAGATATGTTGGTATTTACACGTTTATACAGACAGCGACGTAGATATTTCCATGTTTATACAGCTCGCGGTGCAGATATTTATATCTTTATACAAATGGCATTGTAGATATTTCCTTATTCACACAGATGGCGGTGTAGATGTTTCCATGTTTATACAGATGGCGGAGTAGTTAGTTCCATGTTTATGGAGATGGCAGTGTAGATATTTTCATGTTTATAGAGATGGCAGTGTAGATATTTCCATGTTTATAGAGATAGCAGTGTAGATATTTACATGTTTATGCAGATGGCTGTGTAGATATTTCCATGTGTATACAGATGGCATTGTAGATATTTCCATGTTTATGCAGATGACTGTAGAGGTATTTCCATGTTTTCCAGATGGCTGTGCAGATATTTCCATGTATATAGAGATAGCGTTGAAGATATTTCCATGTTTGTACCGATTGCGTTGTTGATATTTCCATCTATACACAGACGGCCGTGTAGATATTTCCATGTTTATACAGATGGCAGCGTAGATATTTCCATGGACATGGACATGGCGGTGTAGATATTTCCATGTTTGTACAGATAGCGGTGTAGGTATTTCCATGTTTTCACAGATGGTGGTGTAGATATTTCCGTGTTTATACACATGGCGGAGTAGATAATTCCATCTTTATGGAGATGGCAGTGTAGATATTTTCATGTTTATAGAGATGGCGGTGTAGATATTTCCATATTTATAGAGATAACGGTGAAGATATTTCCATCTTTCTACAGATGGCAGTGTAGATATTTCCATGTTTATACAGATGGCGGTGTAGATATTTCCATACTTATACAGATGTCTGTGTAGATATTTCCATGTGTATACAGATGGTATTGTAGATATTTCCATGTTTATACAGATGGTGGTGTATTTATTTCCATGTTTATTCAGATGACTGTGTATATATTTCCATGTTTTTACAGATGGCAGTGTAGATATTTCAATGTTGATAGAGATGACGCTGTAGATATTTCAATGTTTATACAGATCGCGGTGTAGATATTTCCATGTTTATACAGATAGCGGTGTAGATATTTCCATGTTTTTACAGATATCGGTGTAGATATTTCCATGTTTACACAGATTGCGGTGTAGATATTTCCATCTTTCTACAGATGGCATTGTAGATATTTCCATGTTTATGCAGATGGCGGTGTTGATATTTCCATGTTTATATAGATGGTGGTGTAGATATTACCATGTTTATACAGATAGCGGTGTAGATATTTCCGTGTTTATACAGATAGTGGTGAAGATATTTCCATGTTCATACAGATCGTGGTGTAGATATTTCCATGTTTATACAGATCGCGGTGTAGATATTTCCATGTTTATACAGATAGCGGTGTAGATATTTCGATGTTTATACAGATAGCGGTGTAGATATTTCCATATTTATAGAGATAGCGGTGTAGGGATTTCCATGTTTATAGACATAGCGGTGTAGATATTTCCATGTTTATATAGATGGCGTTGTAGATATTTCCATGTTTATACCGATAGATGTGTTGGTATTTCCACGTTTATACAGATAGCGATGTAGACATTTCCATGTTTATACAGCTCGCGGTGCAGATATTTATATCTTTATACAGATGGCATTGTAGATATTTCCTTATTCACACAGATGGCGGTGTAGATGTTTCCATGTTTATACAGATGGCGGAGTAGTTAGTTTCATGTTTATGGAGATGGCAGTGTAGATATTTTCATATTTATAGAGATGGCGGTGTAGATATTTCCATGTTTATAGAGATAACAGTGTAGATATTTACATGTTTATACAGATGGCTGTGTAGATATTTCCATGTGTATACAGATGGCATTTTAGATATTTCCATGTTCATACAGATGACTGTAGAGGTATTTCCATGTTTTAAAGATGGCTGTGCAGATATTTCCATGTTTATAGAGATAGAGGTGAAGATATTTCCATGTTTGTACAGATGGTGTTGTTGATATTTCCATCTATACACAGATGGCCGTGTAGATATTTCCATGTTTATACAGATGGCACCGTAGATATTTCCATGGACATGCAGATGGCGGTGTAGATATTTCCATGTTTGTACTGATAGCGGTGTAGATATTTCCATGTTTTCACAGATGGTGGTGTAGATATTTCCGTGTTTATACACATGGCGGAGTAGATACTTCCATCTTTATGGAAATGGCAGTGTAGATATTTTCATGTTTATAGAGATGGCGGTGTAGATATTTCCATATTTATAGAGATAGCGGTGTAGATATTTCCATCTTTCTACAGATGGCAGTGTAGATATTTCCAAGTTTATACAGATGGCGGTGTAGGTATTTCCATACTTATACAGGTGTCTGTGTAGATATTTCCATGTGTATACAGATGGTATTGTAGGTATTTCCATGTTTATACAGATGGTGGTGTATTTATTTCCATGTTTATTCAGATGACTGTGTATATATTTCCATGTTTTTACAGATGGCAGTGTAGATATTTCAATGTTTATAGAGATGACGCTGTAGATATTTCCAGGTTTATACAGATCGCGGTGAAGATATTTCCATGTTTATACAGATAGCGGTGTAGATATTTCCATGTATATAGGGATATCGGTGTAGATATTTCCATGTTTACACAGATTGCGGTGTAGATATTTCCATCTTTCTAGAGATGGCATTGTTGATATTTCCATGTTTATGCAGATGGCGGTGTTGATATTTCCATGTTTATATAGATGGTGGTGTAGATATTACCATGTTTATACAGATAGCGGTGTAGATATTTCCATGTTTATACAGATCGTGGTGAAGATATTTCCATGTTCATACAGATCGTGGTGTAGATATTTCCATGTTTATACAGATCGCGGTGTAGGTATTTCCATGTTTATACAGATAGCGCTGTAGATATTTCCATGTTTATACAGATAGCGGTGTAGATATTTCCATATTTATACAGATAGCGGTGTAGGTATTTCCATGTTTATAGACATAGCGGTGTAGATATTTCCATGTTTATATAGATGGCGTTGTAGATATTTCCATGTTCATACCGATAGATATGTTGGTATTTCCACGTTTATACAGATAGCAATGTAGATATTTCCATGTTTATACAGCTCACGGTGCAGATATTCATATCTTTATACAGATGGCATTGTAGATATTTCCTTTTTCACTCAGATGGCTGTGTAGATGTTTCCATGTTTATACAGATGGCGTAGTAGTTAGTTCCATGTTTATGGAGATGGCAGTGTAGATATTTTCATGTTTATAGAGATGGCGGTGTAGATATTTCCATGTTTATAGAGATAGCAGTGTAGATATTTACATGTTTATACAGATGGCTTTGTAGATATTTCCATGTGTATACAGATGGCATTGTAGATATTTCCATGTTTATACAGATGACTGTAGAGGTATTTCCATGTTTTACCGATGGCTGAGCAGATATTTCCATGTTTATAGAGATCGCGGTGTAGATATTTCCATGTTTGTACAGATGGCGTTGTTGATATTTCCATCTATACACAGATGGCCGTGTAGATATTTCCATGTTTATAGAGATGGCAGCGTAGATATTTCCATGGACATGCAGATGGCGGTGTAGATATTTCCAAGTTTATACAGAGAGCGGTGTAGATATTTCCATGTTTATACAGATCGCGGTGTAGATATTTCCATGTTTATACAGATGGCGGTGTAGATATTTCCATACTAATACAGATGTCTGTGTAGATATTTCCATGTGTATACAGATGGTATTGTAGCTATTTCCATGTTTATACAGATGGTGGTGTAGATATTTCCATGTTTATTCAGATGACTGTGTAGATATTTCCATGTTTTTACAGATGGCAGTGTAGATATTTCAATGTTTATAGAGATGGCGCTGTAGATATTTCCATGTTTATACAGATCGCGGTGTACATATTTCCATGTTTATAGAGATAGCGGTGTAGGTATTTCCATGTTTATAGACATAGCGGTGAAGATATTTCCATGTTTATATAGATGGCGTTGTAGATATTTCCATGTTTATACCGATAGATGTGTTGGTATTTCCACGTTTATACAGATAGCGATGTAGATATTTCCATGTTTATACAGCTCGCGGTGCAGATATTTATATGTTTATACAGATGACATTGTAGATATTTCCTTATTCACACAGATGGAGGTGTAGATGTTTCCATGTTTATACAGATGGCGGAGTAGTTAGTTTCATGTTTATGGAGATGGCAGTGTAGATATTTTCATGTTTATAGAGATGGCGGTGTAGATATTTCCATGTTTATAGAGATAGCAGTGTAGATATTTACATGTATATACAGATGGCTGTGTAGGTATTTCCATGTGTATACAGATGGCATTGTAGATATTTCCATGTTTATACAGATGACTGTAGAGGTATTTCCATGTTTTACAGATGGCTGTGCAGATATTTCCATGTATATAGAGATAGCGGTGTAGATATTTCCATGTTTGTACCGATGGCGTTGTTGATATTTCATCTATACACAGATGGCCGTGTAGATATTTCCATGTTTATACAGATGGCAGCGTAGATATTTCCATGGACATGCAGATGGCGGTGTAGATATTTCCATGTTTGTACAGATTGCGGTGTAGATATTTCCATGTTTTCACAGATGGTGGTGTAGATATTTCCGTGTTTATACACTTGGCGGAGTAGATACTTCCATCTTTATGGAGATGGCAGTGTAGATATTTTCATGTTTATAGAGATGGCGGTGTAGATATTTCCATATTTATAGAGATAGCGGTGTAGATATTTCCATCTTTCTACAGATGGCAGTGTAGATATTTCCATGTTTATACAGATGGCGGTGTAGATATTTCCATACTTATACAGATGTCTGTGTAGATATTTCCATGTGTATACACATGGTATTGTAGGTATTTCCATGTTTATACAGATGGTCGTGTATTTATTTCCATGTTTATTCAGATGACTGTGTATATATTTCCATGTTTTTACAGATGGCAGTGTAGATATTTCAATGTTTATAGAGATGACGCTGTAGATATTTCCATGTTTATACAGATCGCGGTGAAGATATTTCCATGTTTATACAGATAGCGGTGTAGATATTTCCATGTTTTTACACATATCGGTGTAGATATTTCCATGTTTACACAGATTGCGGTGTAGATATTTCCATCTTTCTACAGATGGCATTGTAGATATTTCCATGTTTATGCAGATGGCGGTGTTGATATTTCCATGTTGATATAGATGGTGGTGTAGATATTACCATGTTTATACAGATAGCAGTGTAGATATTTCCGTGTTTATACAGATAGTGGTGAAGATATTTCCATGTTCATACAGATCGTGGTGTAGATATTTCCATGTTTATACAGATCGCGGTGTAGATATTTCCATGTTTATACAGATAGCGGTGTAGATATTTCCATATTTATAGAGATAGCGGTGTAGGTATTTCCATGTTTATAGACATAGCGGTGTAGATATTTCCATGTTTATATAGATGGCGTTGTAGATATTTCCATCTTTATACCGATAGATGTGTTGGTGTTTCCACGTTTATACAGATAGCGATGTAGATATTTCCATGTTTATACAGCTCGCGGTGCAGATATTTATATCTTTATACAGATGGCATTGTAGATATTTCTTTATTCTCACAGATGGCGGTGTAGATGTTTCCATGTTTATACAGATGGCGGAGTAGTTAGTTTCATGTTTATGGAGATGGCAGTGTAGATATTTTCATATTTATAGAGATGGCGGTGTAGATATTTCCATGTTTATAGAGATAACAGTGTAGATATTTACATGTTTATACAGATGGCTGTGTAGATATTTCCATGTGTATACAGATGGCATTGTAGATATTTCCATGTTTATACAGATGACTGTAGAGGTATTTCCATGTTTTACAGATGGCTGTGTAGATATTTCCATGTTTATAGAGATAGAGGTGAAGATATTTCCATGTTTGTACAGATGGCGTTGTTGATATTTCCATCTATACACAGATGGCCGTGTAGATATTTCCATGTTTATACAGATGGCACCGTAGATATTTCCATGGACATGCAGATGGCGGTGTAGATATTTCCATGTTTGTACTGATAGCGGTGTAGATATTTCCATGTTTTCACATATGGTGGTGTAGATATTTCCGTGTTTATACACATGGCGGAGTAGATACTTCCATCTTTATGGAGATGGCAGTGTAGAGATTTTCATGTTTATAGAGATGGCGGTGTAGATATTTCCATATTTATAGAGATAGCGGTGTAGATATTTCCATCTTTCTACAGATGGCAGTGTAGATATTTCCATGTTTATACAGATGGCGGTGTAGATATTTCCATACTTATACAGATGTCTGTGTAGATATTTCCATGTGTATACAGATGGTATTGTAGGTATTTCCATGTTTATACAGATGGTGGTGTATTTATTAACATGTTTATTCAGATGACTGTGTATATATTTCCATGTTTTTACAGATGGCAGTGTAGATATTTCAATGTTTATAGAGACGACAATGTAGATATTTCCATGTTTATACAGATCGCGGTGTAGATATTTCCATGTTTATACAGATAGCGGTGTAGATATTTCCATGTTTTTACAGATATCGGTGTAGATATTTCCATGTTTACACAGATTGCGGTGTAGATATTTCCATCTTTCTGCAGATGGCATTGTAGATATTTCCATGTTTATGCAGATGGCGGTGTTGATATTTCCATGTTTATATAGATGGTGGTGTAGATATTACCATGTTTATACAGATAGCGGTGTAGATATTTCCATGTTTATACAGATCGTGGTGAAGATATTTCCATGTTCATACAGATCGTGGTGTAGATATTTCCATGTTTATACAGATCGTGGTGTAGATATTTCCATGTTTATACAGATAGCGGTGTAGATATTTCCATGTTTATACAGATAGCGGTGTAGATATTTCCATATTTATAGAGATAGCGGTGTAGGTATTTCCATGTTTGTAGACATAGCGGTGTCTATGGAGATGGCGGTGTAGATGTTTTCATGTTTATAGAGATGGTGGTGTAGATATTTCCATTTTTATAGAGATGACTGTGTAGATATTTCCATGTTTATACAGATGGCGGTGTAGATATTTCCATGTTTATACAGATAGCGGTGGAGATATTTCCTTGTTTATAGAGATCGTGTTGTAGATGTTTCTATGTTTATACAGAGAGCCGTGTAGATATTTCCATGTTTATACAGGTAGCGGTGTTCATATTTCCATGTTTATACAGATTGTGGTGTAGATATTTCCATTTTCCTCAGATGGCAGTTTAGATATTTCCATGTTTATACACATGGCGGTGTAGACATTTCCATGTTCATTCAGAAGGCGGTATAGATATTTCCATGTTTACAGAGATGGCGGTGTTGATATTTCTATGTTTATAGAGATAGCGGTGTAAATATATCCATGTGTATAGAGATAGTGGTGTAGGTATTTCCATGTTTATAATGACGGTGGTGTAGATATTTCCATGTTTATTTAGATAGTGGTGTAGGTATTTCCATGTTTATACAGATGTCGGTGTAGATAGTTCCATGTTTATGGACATGGCCATGTAGATATTTCCATGTTTATACAAATAGCGGTGTAGACATTTCCATGTGTATAGAGATAGTGGTGTAGGTATTTCCATATTTATACAGATAGCGGAGTAGTTATTTCCATGTTTATACAGATAGTGATGTAGATATTTCCATGTTTATACAGATAGCTGTGTAGATATATCCATGTTTATACAGATTGTGGTGTAGATATTTCCATGTTTATACAGATAGCGGTGTAGAAATTTCCATGTTTATACAGGAGTGGTGTAGATATTTCCATGTTAACAGAGATAGAGGTGTAGATATTTCCATATTTGCAAAGATTGCGGTGTAGACATTTACATCTTCACACAGATTGCGGTGTACATATTTCCATGTTTAAACAGACTGCTGTGTACATATTTCCATGTTTACACAGATAGTGTTGTAGATATTTCCATGTTTACACCGATTGCGGTGCAGATATTTACATGTTTATAAAGATAGCGGTGTAGATATTTCCATGTTTATACAGATAGCGGTGTTGAGATTTCCGTGTTTATACAGACAGCGTTGTAGATATTTCCATGTTTATACAGAGAGTGGTGGAGATATTTCCATGTTTATACAGATAGCGGTGGAGATATTTCCATGTTTCTAGAGATGGTGGTGTAGATATTTCCAAGTTTATGCAGGTAGAGGTGTAGATATTTCCATGTTTATACAGATAGCGGTGTTGAGATTTCCGTGTTTATACAGACAGCGTTGTAGATATTTCCATGTTTATACAGAGAGTGGTGGAGATATTTCCATGTTTATACAGATAGCGGTGGAGATATTTCCATGTTTCTAGAGATGGTGGTGTAGATATTTCCAAGTTTATGCAGGTAGCGGTGTAGATATTTCCATGTTTATAGAGATAGCGGTGTAGATATGTCCATGTTTATACAGGTAGCGGTGTAGATATTTCCATGTTTACAGAGATAGCTATGTAGATATTTCCATATATATACAGATAGCGGTTTAGATATTTGTATGTTTATTCAGATGGTGGTGTAGATATTTCCATGTTTATACAGATAGCAGTGTGGCTATTACCATGTTTATACAGATGGCAGTGTAGATATATCCATGTTTATACAGATAGTGGAGTAGATATTTCCATGGTTATAAAGATAGCGGTGAAGATATTTCCAAGTTTATAGAGATAGCGGTGGAGATATTTCCATGTTCATAGAGATAGCGATGGAGATATTTCCATGTTTGTACAGATAACGATGTAGATAATTCCATGTCTATGCAGATAGCGGTGTAGATATTTCCGTGTTTACGCAGATAGCGGTGTTGATATATCCATGTTTATAGAGATAGCCATGTAGATATTTCCATGTTTATACAGATAGCGGTGTAGACATTTCCCTGTTTATAGGGAGAGCGGTATGGATATTTCCATATTTATACATATAGCGGTGTAGATATTTCCATGTTTTTACAGATGGCGGTGTAGATACATCCATGTTTCTGAAGATGGCGGTGTAGATGTTTTCATGTTTATAGGGATGGCTGTGTAGATATTTCCATGTGTATACAGAAGTCTGTGTAGGTATTCCATGTTTATACAGATGGCGGTGAAGATATTTCCATGATTATACAGATAGCGGTGTAGATATATCCAACTTTATACAGATAGTGGTGTAGATATTTCCATGTTTATACAGATGGCGGTGTACATAGTTCCATGTTTATGGAGATGGCGGTGTAGATATTTTCATGTTTATATACATGGCCGTGTACATATTTCCATGTTTGTAGAGATTGCGCTGTAGATATTTCCATGTTTATAGAGATAGCAGTGTGGGTATTTCCTTGTTTATAGAGATAGCTGTGTAGATACATCCATGTTTATACAGATGGCTGTGTAAGTATTTCCATGTCTATACAGATGACTGTGTAGATATTTGTATGTTTACACAAATGGCGGTGTAGGTATTTCCATATTTATAGAGATAGCGGTGTAGATATTTCCATGTTTATACGGATAGCGGTGTAGGTATTTCCATGTTTATACAGATAGCTTTGGAGATATTTCCATGTGTATACAGATGGCTGTGTAGATATTTCCATGTTTCTACAGATGACGGTGTAGATATTTCCATATTTTTACAGATGGCGTTGTAGATATTTCCAGGTTTATAAAGATAGCGGTTTAGCTATTTCCATGTTTATTCAGATAGCGATGTAGATATTTCCATGTTTATAGAGATGGCTGTGTAGATATTTCCATGTTTATACAGATGGCAGTGTAGATATTTCCGTGTTTATACAGATAGTGGTGTGGATGTTTCTATGTTTAAACAGTTGACTGTGAATTTATTTCCTTGTTTATACAGGTGGCGGTGTAGATATTTCCCATTTTATACAGATCGTGGTGTAGATATTTCCATGTTTATACAGACAGCGGTGTAGATATATCCATGTTTATATAGATAGTGGAGTAGATATTTCCATATTTACAGAGATAGATGTGTAGATATTTCCATATTTCCACAGATTGTGGTGTAGATATTTCCACCTTTATACAGATAGCGGTGTAGATATTTCCATGTTTACACAAATAACGGTGTAGATATTTCCATCTTTATACAGATGACTTTGTAGATATTTCCATGTGTATACAAATGGCAGTGTAGATATTTCCATGTTTATGCAGATAGCGGTGTGGCTATTTCCATGTTTATAGAGGTAGCATTGTAGATATTTCCATGTTTCTAGAGATGGTGGTGTAGATATTTCGAAGTTTATGCAGGTAGCGGTGTAGATATTTCCATGTTTACAGAGATAGCGGTGAAGATAGTTCCATATTTATAAAGATAGCGGTGTAGTTATTTCCATGTTTACAGAGATAGCGGTGAAGTTATTCCCATATTTATAAAGATAGCGGTGTAAATATTTGTATGTTTATTCAGATGGTGGTGTAGATATTTCCATGTTTATACAGATAGCGGTGTAGATATTTCCATGATTATACAGATAGCGGTGTAGATATTTCCATGTTTATACAGAGAACGGTGGAGATAATTCCATGTTAATACAGATAGCGGTGGAGATATTTCAATGTTTATAGAGATGGTGGTGTAGATATTTTCAAGTATATGCAGATAGCGGTGTAGATATTTCCATGTTTATAGAGATAGTGGTGTAGATATTTCCATGTTTATACAGGTAGCAGTGTAGATATTTCCGTGTTAACAGAGATAGAGGTGTAGATACTTCCATATTTATAGAGATAGCGGTGTAGATATTTGTAGGTTTTTTCAGATGGCGGTGTTGATATTTCCATGTTTATACAGAGAGCGGTGTGGACATTTCCATGTTTATAGAGATAGCTGTGTAGATATTTCCATATTTATACAGATAACGGAGGAGATATTTCCATGTTTAAACAGATAGTTGTGTAGATATTTCCATGTTTATACAGATAGCGGTGTAGATATATCCATGTTTATATAGATTCTGGTGTAGATATTTCCATGTTAATACAGATAGCGGTGTCGATATTTCCATGCTTATACAGAGAGTGATGTAGATATTACCATGTTTACAGAGATAGAGGTGTAGATATTTCCATATTTGCACAGATTGCGGTGTAGATATTTCCATCTTCACACAGATTGCGGTGAACATATTTCCATGTTTACACAGACAGCGGTGTAGATATTTCCATGTTTACACAGATAGTGTGGTAGATATTTCCATGTTTATAGAGATTGCGGTGTAGATATTTCCATGTTTATACAGATAGCGGTGTATATATTTCCATGTTTATACAGATAGCGGTATAGATATTTCCATGTTTATGCAGAGAGTGGCGGAGATATTTCCATGTTTATACAGATAGCGGTGGAGATATTTCCATGTTTCTAGAGATGGTGGTGTAGATATTTCCAAGTTTATGCAGGTAGCGGTGTAGATATTTCCATGTTTATAGAGATAGCGGTGTAGATATGTCCATGTTTATACAGGTAGCAGTGTAGATATTTCCATGTTTACAGAGATATCGGTGTAGATATTTCCATATTTATACATATAGCGGATTAGATATTTGTAAGTTTTTTCAGATGGTGGTGTAGATATTTTCATGTTTATACAGATAGCGGTGTGGCTATTACCATGTTTATACAGATGGCAGGGTAGATATATCCATGTTTATACAGATAGCGGTGTAGATATTTCCATGTTTATACAGATAGCTTTGGAGATATTTCCATGTTTATTCAGATGGCTGTGTAGATATTTCCATGTTTCTACTGATGACTGTGTAGATATTTCCATATTTTTACAGCTGGCATTGTAGATATTTCCAGGTTTATACAGATGGCAGTGTAGATATTTCCGTCTTTATACAGATATTCGTGTGGATATTTCTATGTTTAAACAGTTGACAGTGTATTTATTTCCATGTTTATACAGATGGCGGTGTAGATATTTCCATATTTATAGAAATAGCCATGTAGATATTTCCATGTTTATACAGATAACGGTGTAGACATTTCCATGTTTATAGAGATCACGGTGTAGATATTTCCATATTTATACAGATAGCGGTGTAGATATTTCCATGTTTATACAGATAGCGGTGTAGATGTTTCCATGTTTATACAGATAGCGGTGTAGATATATCCCATTTTATACCGATCGTGGTGTAGATATTTCCAGGTTTATACAGACAGCGGTGTAGATATATCCATGTTTATATAGATAGCGGAGTAGATATTTCCATATTTACAGAGATAGATGTGTAGATATTTCCATATTTCCACAGATTGTGGTGTAGATATTTCCACCTTTATACAGATAGCGGTGTAGATATTTCCATGTTTACACAAATAACGGTGTAGATATTTCCATCTTTATACAGATGACTTTGTAGATATTTCCATGTGTATACAGATGGCAGTGTAGATATTTCCATGTTTATGCAGATAGCGGTGTGGCTATTTCCATGTTTATAGAGGTAGCATTGTAGATATTTCCATGTTTCTAGAGATGGTGGTGTAGGTATTTCGAAGTTTATGCAGGTAGCGGTGTAGATATTTCCATGTTTATAGAGATAGCGGTGTAGACATGTCCATGTTTATACAGGTAGCAGTGTAGATATTTCCATGTTTACAGAGATAGCGGTGAAGATATTTCCATATTTATAAAGATAGCGGTGTAGCTATTTCCATGTTTACAGAGATAGCGGTGAAGATATTTCCATATTTATAAAGATAGCGGTGTAAATATTTGGATGTTTATTCAGATGGTGGTGCAGATATTTCCATGTTTATACAGATAGCGGTGTGGGTATTACCATGTTTATTCAGATGGAAGTGTAGATATATCCATTCTTATACAGATAGTGGAGTAGATATTTCCATGTTTATAAAGAAAGCAGTGCAGATATTTCCAAGTTTATTGAGATAGCAGTGGAGATATTTCCACGTTCATAGAGATAGCGGTGGAGATATTTCCATGTTTGTGCAGATAACGATGTAGGTATTTCCATGTTTATGCAGATAGCGGTGTAGATATTTCCGTGTTTATGCAGATAGCGTTGTTGATATTTCCATGTTTATAGAGATAGCCATGTAGATATTTCCATGTTTATACAGATAGCGGTGTAGACATTTCCATGTTTATAGGGATAGTGGTGTGGATATTTCCATATTTATACAGATAGCGGTGTAGATATTTCCATGTTTATACAGATGGCTGTGTTGGTATTTCCATGTTTATACAGATAGCGGTGTAGATATTTCCATGTTTATACTGCTCACGGTGTAGATATTTCCATCTTTATACAGATGGCAGTGTAGATATGTCCATGTTTATACAGATAGCGGTGTAGATATTTCCATTTTTACACAGATGGTGGTGTAGATAGTTCCATGTTTATGGAGATGCCGGTGTAGATATTTTCTTGTTTAAAAATATGTCAGTGTGGATATTTCCAGGTTTATAGAGATGGCAGTGTAGATATTTCCATGTTTATAGAGATAGCTGTGTAATTATTTCCATTTGTATAGAGATAGCGGTGTAGTTATTTCCAAGTTTATGCAGATGGCTGTGTACATATTTCCATGTTTTTACAGATGGCACTGTAGATATTTCCATGTTTATAGGGATAGCAGTGTAGATATTTACATGTTTATACAGATGGCTGTGTAGATATTTCCATGTGTATACAGATGTCATTGTAGATATTTCCATGTTTATACAGATGACTGTATAGGTATTTCCATGTTTTTACAGATGGCAGTGCAGATATTTCCATGTTCATAGAGATAGCGGTGTAGATATTTCCATGTTTGTACAGATGGCGGTGTTGATATTTCCATCTATACACAGATGGCCGTGTAGATATTTCCATGTTTATACAGATGGCGGCGTAGATATTTCCATGGATATTCAGATGGCGGTGCAGTTATTTCCATGTTTATACAGATAGCTGTGTAGATATTTCCATGCTTACACAGATGGTGGTGTAGATATTTCCGTGTTTATACACATGGTCGAGTAGATACTTCCAGCTTTATGGAGATGGCAGTGTAAATATTTTCATGTTTATAGAGATGGCGGTGTAGATACTTCCATATTTATAGAGAGAGCGGTGTAGATATTTCCATCTTTCTACAGATGGCAGTGTAGATATTTCCATGTTTATACAGATGGCGGTGTAGATATTTCCATGTTTATACAGATGGTGGTGTAGATATTTCCATCTTTGCACAGATTTCCGTGTAGATATTTCCATGTTTACGCAGATAGCTGTGTAGATATTTCCAAGTTTACACAGATAGCTGTGTAGATATTTCCATGTTTACACACATAGCGTTGTAGATATTTCCATGTTTATACAGATTGAGGTGTAGATATGTCCATGTTTATACAGAAAGAGGTGTAGATATTTTCATGTTTATACAGAGATCGGTGGAGATATTTCCATGTTTATAGAGACTGCGGTATAGATATTTCCATGTTTATACAGATAGCAGTGTAGATATTTCCATGTTTACAGAGCTGGCAGTGTAGATATATCCATCTTTGCGCAGATTGCTGTGAAGATATTTCCATTTTTACACAGATAGCTGTGTAGATATTTCCAAGTTTACACAGATAGCTGTGTAGATATTTCCATGTTTATACAGATAGCGGTGGAGATATATCCCTGTTTATACAGATAGCGATGTAGACATTTCCATGTTTGTACAGATAGCGGTAAAGATATTTCCATGTTTATAGAGATAGCAGTGTAGATATTTCCATGTTTATACAGATGGCTGTGTAGATATTTCCATGTGTGTACAGATGGCGATGTAGATATTTCCATGTTTATACAGATGGCGCTGTAGATATTTCCATGTTTATACAGATGGCAGTGTTGATATTTCCATGTTTATACAGATATCGGTGTAGATATTTCCATGTTTACAGAGATAGTGGTGTAGGTATTTCCATCTTTGCACAGATTGCGTTGTAGGTATTGCCAAATTTACACAGATAGCGGTGTAGATATTTCCAAGTTTACACAGATAGCTTTGTAGATATTTCCATGTTTACAGAGATAGCATTGTAGACATTTCCGTGTTTATACAGATTGCGGTGTAGTTATTTCCATGTTGATACAGATAGCGGTGTAGATATTTCCATGTTTATACAGGTAGCGGTGTAGAAATTCCCATGTTTATACAGATCGCTTTGTAGACATTTCCATTTTTCTACAGATGTCAGTGTAGATATTTCCAAGTTTATACAGATGGCAGTGTAGATATTTCCATGTTTATACTGATGTCTGTGTAGATATTTCCATGTTTATTCAGATGGCGGTGTAGATATTTCCATGTTTATAGATATGGCGGTGTAGTTATTTCTATGTTTATAGAGATAGCAGTGTAAATATCTCCATGTTTATAGAGATGGTGGTGTAAGTATTTTCATGTTTATAGAGATAGCGGTGTAGATATTTCCATATTTCTACAGATGACTGTGTAGATATTTCCATGATTGTACAGATGGAAGGGTAGATATTTCCATGTTTATAGAGATAGCGGTGAAGATATTTTCATGTTTATACAGATTGTCGTGGAGATATGTCCATGTTTATACAGATTGCAATGGAGATATTTCCACGTTAATACACATAGCTGTGTAGATATTTCCATGTTTATACAGATAGCAGTGTAGATTTTTCCATGTTTATACAGATGGCTGTGTCGATATTTCCATGTTTATACAGAGATCTCTGTAGATATTTCCAAGTTTATATAGATGACAGTGTTGATATTTCCAGGTTTATACATATGACTGTGTAGATATTTCCATGTTAATACAGATGGCGGTGTAGATATTGCCATGTATATAGAGATAGCGGTGTAGATATTTCCATGTTTATTGAGATAGCGGTGTAAATATTTCCATATTTATTCAGATAGTGGTGTAGATATTTCCATGTTTTTATAGATAGCGGTGTAGATATTTCCATCTTTATTCAGAGAGTGCTGTACATATTTCCATGTTTATACAGATCACTGTGTAGATATTTCCATGTTTTTACAGGTAACGTTGTAGATATTTCCATCTTTATACAAACGGTGGTGTAGATATTTCCATGTTCCTACACATGACTGTGTAGTTATTTCCATGTTTATACAGATGGCGGTGTAGATATTTCCATATTTATAGAGATAGCAGTGTAGATATTTCCAGGTTTATACAGATAGCGGTGTAAATATTTACATGTTTATACAGATCGTGGTGTAGATATTTCCATGTTTATACAGATACCGGTGTAGATATTTCCATGTTTATACAGACTGCAGTGTAGGTATTTCTATGTTTATACAGATAGCAGTGTAGATATTTCCATGTTTGTTCAGATGGCGGTGTTGATATTTCCATCTGTACACAGATTGCCGTGTAGATATTTCCATCTTTATACAGATGGCATTGTAGATATTTCCATGGATATGCAGAGGGCGGTGTGGATATTTCCATGTTTATAGAGATAGCGGTGTAGGTATTTCCATGTTTATAGACATAGCGGTGTAGATATTTCCATGTTTATGTAGATGGCGTTGTAGATATTTCCATGTTTATACCGATAGCGGTGTTGGTATTTCCACGTTTATACAGATAGCGATGTAGATATTTCCATGTTTATACAGCTCGTGGTGCAAATATTTATATCTTTATACAGATGGCATTGTAGATATTTCCTTATTCACACAGATGGCGGTGTAGATGTTTGTATGTTTATACAGATGGCGGAATAGTTAGTTCCATGTTTATGGAGATGGCAGTGTAGATATTTTCATGTTTATAGAGATGGCTGTGAAGATATTTCCATGTTTATAGAGATAGCAGTGTAGATATTTACATGTTTTTACAGATGGCTATGTATATATTTCCATGTGTATAAAGATGGCATTGTAGACATTTCCAAGTTTATACAGATGACTGTATAGGTATTTCCATGTTTTTACAGATGGCAGTGCAGATATTTCCATGTTTATAGAGATAGCGGTGTAGATATTTCCATGTTTGTACAGATGGCGGTGCTGATATTTCCATATATACACAGATGGCCATGTAGATATTTCCATGTTTATACAGATGGCGGCATAGTTATTTCCATGGACATTCAGATGGCGGTGTAGTTATTTCCATGTTTATACAGATAGCGGTGTAGATATTTCCATGTTTACACAGATGGTGGTGTAGATATTTCCGTGTTTATACACATGGTGGTGTAGATACTTCCATCTTTATGGAGATGGCAGTGTAGATATTTTCATGTTTACAGAGATGCAGGTGTAGATATTTCCATATTTATAGAGATAGCGGTTTAGATATTTCCATCTTTCTACAGATGGCAGTGTAGATATTTCCATGTTTATACAGATGGCGGTGTAGATATTTCCATATTTATACAGATGTCTGTGTAGGTATTTCTATGTGTATACAGATGGTATCGTTGTTATTTCCATGTTTATACAGATGGTGGTGTAGATATTTCCATGTTTATTCAGATGACTGTGTAGATATTTCCATGTTTTTACAGATGGCACTGTAGATATTTCAATGTTTATAGAGATGGCGCTGTAGATATTTCCATGTTTATTCAGATAACGGTGGAGATATTTCCATGTTTATACAGACAGCAGTGGAGATATTTCCATGTTTATACACATAGCGGTGTACATATTTCCATGTGTATAGAGACAGCGGTGTAGGTATTTCCACGTTTATACAGATAGCGGTGCAGAAATTTCCATGTTTATACAGATGCCTATGCAGATATTTCCATATTTATACAGAGGGCTGTGTAGATATTTCTGCGTTTATACAGACGGCAGAGTAGATATTTCCATGTTCCTACACATGACTGTGTAGGTATTTCCATGTTTATACAGATGGCTTTGTATTTATTTCCATCTTTATAGAGATAGAGGTGCAGATATTTCCATGTTTATACAGAGGGCTGTGGATATATTTCCATGTTTATACAGATCGTGATGTAGATATTTCCATGTTTATACAGATACCGGTGTAGATATTTCAATGTTCATACAGACCACAGTGTAGGTATTTCCATGTTTATAAAGATGGCAGTGTAGATATTTCCATGTTTGTACAGCTGGCGGTGTTGATGTTTCCATCTATACACAGAATGCCGTGTATGTATTTCCATGTGTACACAGATGGCATTGTAGATATTTCCATGTTTATACAGATGGTGCTGTAGGTATTTCCATGTTTACACAGATGACTGTATTGGTATTTCCACGTTTATACAGATGGGGGTGTAGATATTTCCATGTTTATACAGATGACTGTAGAGGTATTTCCATGTTTTTGCAGATGGCAGTGCAGATATTTCCATGTTTATAGAGATAGCGGTGTAGATATTTCCATGTTTGTACAGATGGTGTTGATATTTCCATCTATACGCAGATGGCCGTGTATATATTTCCATGTTTATACAGATGGCGGCGTAGATATTTCCATGGACATGCAGATGGCAGTGTACATATTTCCATGTTTATACAGATAGCGGTGTAGATATTTCCATGTTTTCACAGATGGTGGTGTAGAGATTTCCGTGTTTATACACATGGCGGTGTAGATACTTCCATCTTTATGGAGATGGCAGTGTAGATATTTTCATGTTTATAGAGATGGCGGTGTAGATATTTCCATATTTATAGAGATAGCGGTGTAGATATTTCCATCTTTCTACAGATGGCAGTGTAGATATTTCCATGTTTATACAGATGGCGGTGTAGATATTTCCATACTTATACAGATGTCTGTGAAGATATTTCCATGTGTATACAGATGGTATTGTAGGTATTTCCATGTTTATACAGATGGTGGTGTATATATTTCCATGTTTATTCAGATGACTGTGTTGATATTTCCATGTTTTTACAGATGGCAGTGTAGATATTTCAATGTTTATAGAGATGGCGCTGTAGATATTTCCATGTTCATACAGATCGAGGTGTAGATATTTCCATGTTTATACAGATAGCGGTGTAGATATTTCCATGTTTTTACAGATATCGTTGTAGATATTTCCATGTTTACACAGATTGCGGTGTAGATATTTCCATCTTTCTACAGATGGCATTGTAGATATTTCCATGTTCATGCAGATGGAGGTGTAGATATTTCCATGTTTATATAGATGGTGTTGCAGATATTACCATGTTTATACAGATAGCGGTGTAGATATTTCCATGTTTATACAGATCGTGGTGAAGGTATTTCCATGATTATACAAATCGCGGTGTAGATATTTCCATGTTTATACAGATAGCGGTGTAGATATTTAAATGTTTATACAGATAGCGGTGTAGATATTTCCATGTTTATAGAGATAGCGGTGTAGGTATTTCCATGTTTATAGACATAGCGGTGTAGATATTTCCATGTTTATATAGATGGCGTTGTAGATATTTCCATGTTTATACCGATAGATATGTTGGTATTTCCACGTTTATACAGATAGCAATGTAGATATTTCCATGTTTATACAGCTCGCGGTGCAGATATTTATATCTTTATACAGATGGCATTGTAGATATTTCCTTATTCACACAGATGGAGGTGTAGATGTTTCCATGTTTATACAGATGGCGGAGTAGTTTGTTTCATGTTTATGGAGATGGCAGTGTAGATATTTTCATGTTTATAGAGATGTCTGTGAAGATATTTCCATGTGTATACAGATGGTATTGTAGGTATTTCCATGTTTATACAGATGGTGGTGTAGATATTTCCATGTTTATTCAGATGACTGTGTAGATATTTCCATGTTTTTACAGATGGCAGTGTAGATATTTCAATGTTTATAGAGATGGCGCTGTAGATATTTCCATGTTTATACAGATCGCGGTGTAGATATTTCCATGTTTATACAGATAGCGGTGTAGATATTTCCATGTTTATACAGATGGTGGTGTAGATATTTCCATGTTTATACAGATGACTGTATAGGTATTTCCATGTTTTTACCAATGACATAGTAGATATTTCCATGTTTACAGACATAGCAGTGTAGATATTCCCATATTTATACAGATGGCCTTGTAGATATTTCCATGTTTATAGAGATAGCGGTGTAGATATTTCCATATTTATACAGATAACGGTGTAGATATTTCCATGTTTATACAGATAGCAGTGAAAATATTTCCATGTTTATACAGAGAACGGTGTAGATATTTCCATGTTTATAGAGATAGCGGTGTAGATATTTCCATGTTTATACAGATAGCGATGTAGATATTTCCATGTGTATACAGACCGCGGTGTAAATATTTCCATGTTTATACAGATAGCTTTGCAGTTATTTCCATGTTTGTACAGATGGCGGGGTTGATATTTCCATCTATACACAGATGACCGTGTAGATATTTCCATGTTTATACAGCTTGCGGCGCAGATATTTCTATGGATATGTAGATGGCGGTGTAAATATTTCCGTGTTTATACAGAAAGCGGTGTTATTTCCATGTTTATATAGATAGCGGGGTAGATATTTCCATGTATATACACATGGCTGTGTAGATATTTCCATGTTTATACAGATGGCGGTGTAGATATTTCCATGTTTATACAGATAACTTTGTAAGTATTTCCATGTTGATACAGATGGCGGTGTAGATATTTCGATGTTTATAGAGATAGCAGTGGAGATATTTCCACGTTTATGCAGATAGCGGTGTAGATATTTCCATGTTTATATAGATGGCGTTGTAGATATTTCCATGTTTATACCGATAGATATGTTGGTATTTCCACGTTTATACAGATAGCAATGTAGATATTTCCATGTTTATACAGCTCGCGGTGCAGATATTTATATCTTTATACAGATGGCATTGTAGATATTTCCTTATTCACACAGATGGAGGTGTAGATGTTTCCATGTTTATACAGATGGCGGAGTAGTTTGTTTCATGTTTATGGAGATGGCAGTGTAGATATTTTCATGTTTATAGAGATGGCGGTGTAGATATTTACATGTTTATAGAGATAGCAGTGTAGATATCTACATGTTTATAGAGATGGCGCTGTAGATATTTCCATGTTTATACAGATCGCGGTGTAGATATTTCCATGTTTATACAGATAGCGGTGTAGATATTTCCATGTTTATATAGATGGTGGTGTAGATATTACCAAGTTTATACAGATAGCGGTGTAGATATTTCCATGTTTATACAGATCGCTTTGAAGATATTTCCATGTTTATACAGATCGCGGTGTAGATATTTCCATGCTTATACAGATCGTGGTGTAGATATTTCCATGTTTATAAAGATAGCGGTGTAGATATTTCCATGTTTATATAGATGGTGGTGTAGGTATTACCATGTTTATACAGATAGCGGTGTAGATATTTCCATGTTTATACAGATCGTGGTGAAAATATTTCCATGTTTATACAAATCGCGGTGTAGATATTTCCATGTTTATACAGAACGCGGTGTTGATATTTCCAGGTTTATATAGATAGCGGTGTAGATATTTCCATGTTTATACAGATAGCGGTGTAGATATTTCCATGTTTATAGAGATAGCGGTGTAGGTATTTCCATGTTTATAGACATAGCGGTGTACATATTTCCATGGTTATATAGATGGCGTTGTAGATATTTCCATGTTTATACGGATGGCGATGTTGGTATTTCAACGTCTATACAGATAGCGATGTAGATATTTACATGTTTATACAGCTCGCGGTGCAGATATTTACATCTTTTTACAGATGGCATTGTAGATATTTCCTTATTCACACAGATGGCGGTGTAGATGTTTCCATGTTTATACAGATGGCGGAGTAGTTAGTTCCATGTTTATGGAGATTGCAGTGTAGATATTTTCATGTTTATAGAGATGGCGGTGTAGATATTTCCATGTTTATAGAGATAGCAGTGTAGATATTTACATGTTTATACAGATGGCTGTGTAGATATTTCCATGTGTATACAGATGGCATTGAGGATAATTCCATGTTTATACAGATGACTGTAGAGGTATTTCCATGTTTTACAGATGGCTGTGCAGATATTTCCATGTTTATAGAGATAGCGGTGTAGATATTTCCATGTTTGTACAGATGGCGTTGTTGATATTTCCATCTATACACAGATGGCCGTGTAGATATTTCCATGTTTATACAGATGCCAGCGTAGATATTTCCATGGACATGCAGATGGCGGTGTAGTTATTTCCATGTTTATACAGATAGCGGTGTAGATATTTCCATGTTTTCACAGATGGTGGTGTAGATATTTCCGTGTTTATACACATGGCGGAGTAGATACTTCCATCTTTATGGAGATGGCAGTGTAGATATTTTCATGTTTATAGAGATGGCGGTGTAGATATTTCCATATTTATAGAGATAGCGGTGTAGATATTTCCATCTTTCTACAGATGTCAGTGTAGATATTTCCATGTTTATACAGATGGCGGTGTAGATATTTCCATACTTATACAGATGTCTGTGTAGATATTTCCATGTGTATACAGATGGTATTGTAGGTATTTCCATGTTTATACAGATGGTGGTGTAGATATTTCCATGTTTATTCAGATGACTGTGTAGATATTTCCATGTTTTTACAGATGGCAGTGTAGATATTTCAATGTTTATAGAGATGGCGCTGTAGATATTTCCATGTTTATACAGATCGCGGTGTAGATATTTCCATGTTTATACAGATAGCGGTGTAGATATTTCCATGTTTATACAGATGGTGGTGTAGATATTTCCATGTTTATACAGATGACTGTATAGGTATTTCCATGTTTTTACAAATGACATAGTAGATATTTCCATGTTTACAGACATAGCAGTGTAGATATTCCCATATTTATACAGATGGCCTTGTAGATATTTCCATGTTTATAGAGATAGCGGTGTAGATATTTCCATATTTATACAGATAACGGTGTAGATATTTCCATGTTTATACAGATAGCAGTGAAAATATTTCCATGTTTATACAGAGAACGGTGTAGATATTTCCATGCTTATAGAGATAGCGGTGTAGATATTTCCATGTTTATACAGATAGCGATGTAGATATTTCCATGTGTATACAGACCGCGGTGTAAATATTTCCATGTTTATACAGATAGCTTTGCAGTTATTTCCATGTTTGTACAGATGGCGGGGTTGATATTTCCATCTATACACAGATGACCGTGTAGATATTTCCATGTTTATACAGCTTGCGGCGCAGATATTTCTATGGATATGTAGATGGCGGTGTAAATATTTCCGTGTTTATACAGAAAGCGGTGTTATTTCCATGTTTATATAGATAGCGGGGTAGATATTTCCATGTATATACACATGGCTGTGTAGATATTTCCATGTTTATACAGATGGCGGTGTAGATATTTCCATGTTTATACAGATAACTTTGTAAGTATTTCCATGTTGATACAGATGGCGGTGTAGATATTTCGATGTTTATAGAGATAGCAGTGGAGATATTTCCACGTTTATGCAGATAGCGGTGTAGATATTTCCATGTTTATACCGATAGATATGTTGGTATTTCCACGTTTATACAGATAGCAATGTAGATATTTCCATGTTTATACAGCTCGCGGTGCAGATATTTATATCTTTATACAGATGGCATTGTAGATATTTCCTTATTCACACAGATGGAGGTGTAGATGTTTCCATGTTTATACAGATGGCGGAGTAGTTTGTTTCATGTTTATGGAGATGGCAGTGTAGATATTTTCATGTTTATAGAGATGGCGGTGTAGATATTTACATGTTTATAGAGATAGCAGTGTAGATATCTACATGTTTATAGAGATGGCGCTGTAGATATTTCCATGTTTATACAGATCGCGGTGTAGATATTTCCATGTTTATACAGATAGCGGTGTAGATATTTCCATGTTTATATAGATGGTGGTGTAGATATTACCAAGTTTATACAGATAGCGGTGTAGATATTTCCATGTTTATACAGATCGCTTTGAAGATATTTCCATGTTTATACAGATCGCGGTGTAGATATTTCCATGCTTATACAGATCGTGGTGTAGATATTTCCATGTTTATAAAGATAGCGGTGTAGATATTTCCATGTTTATATAGATGGTGGTGTAGGTATTACCATGTTTATACAGATAGCGGTGTAGATATTTCCATGTTTATACAGATCGTGGTGAAAATATTTCCATGTTTATACAAATCGCGGTGTAGATATTTCCATGTTTATACAGAACGCGGTGTTGATATTTCCAGGTTTATATAGATAGCGGTGTAGATATTTCCATGTTTATACAGATAGCGGTGTAGATATTTCCATGTTTATAGAGATAGCGGTGTAGGTATTTCCATGTTTATAGACATAGCGGTGTACATATTTCCATGGTTATATAGATGGCGTTGTAGATATTTCCATGTTTATACGGATGGCGATGTTGGTATTTCAACGTCTATACAGATAGCGATGTAGATATTTACATGTTTATACAGCTCGCGGTGCAGATATTTACATCTTTTTACAGATGGCATTGTAGATATTTCCTTATTCACACAGATGGCGGTGTAGATGTTTCCATGTTTATACAGATGGCGGAGTAGTTAGTTCCATGTTTATGGAGATGGCAGTGTAGATATTTTCATGTTTATAGAGATGGCGGTGTAGATATTTCCATGTTTATAGAGATAGCAGTGTAGATATTTACATGTTTATACAGATGGCTGTGTAGATATTTCCATGTGTATACAGATGGCATTGAGGATAATTCCATGTTTATACAGATGACTGTAGAGGTATTTCCATGTTTTACAGATGGCTGTGCAGATATTTCCATGTTTATAGAGATAGCGGTGTAGATATTTCCATGTTTGTACAGATGGCGTTGTTGATATTTCCATCTATACACAGATGGCCGTGTAGATATTTCCATGTTTATACAGATGCCAGCGTAGATATTTCCATGGACATGCAGATGGCGGTGTAGTTATTTCCATGTTTATACAGATAGCGGTGTAGATATTTCCATGTTTTCACAGATGGTGGTGTAGATATTTCCGTGTTTATACACATGGCGGAGTAGATACTTCCATCTTTATGGAGATGGCAGTGTAGATATTTTCATGTTTATAGAGATGGCGGTGTAGATATTTCCATATTTATAGAGATAGCGGTGTAGATATTTCCATCTTTCTACAGATGTCAGTGTAGATATTTCCATGTTTATACAGATGGCGGTGTAGATATTTCCATACTTATTCAGATGTCTGTGTAGATATTTCCATGTGTATACAGATGGTATTGTAGGTATTTCCATGTTTATACAGATGGTGGTGTAGATATTTCCATGTTTATTCAGATGACTGTGTAGATATTTCCATGTTTTTACAGATGGCAGTGTAGATATTTCAATGTTTATAGAGATGGCGCTGTAGATATTTCCATGTTTATACAGATCGCGGTGTAGATATTTCCATGTTTATACAGATAGCGGTGTAGATATTTCCATGTTTATACAGATGGTGGTGTAGATATTTCCATGTTTATACAGATGACTGTATAGGTATTTCCATGTTTTTACCAATGACATAGTAGATATTTCCATGTTTACAGACATAGCAGTGTAGATATTCCCATATTTATACAGATGGCCTTGTAGATATTTCCATGTTTATAGAGATAGCGGTGTAGATATTTCCATATTTATACAGATAAAGGTGTAGATATTTCCATGTTTATACAGATAGCAGTGAAAATATTTCCATGTTTATACAGAGAACGGTGTAGATATTTCCATGTTTATAGAGATAGCGGTGTAGATATTTCCATGTTTATACAGATAGCGATGTAGATATTTCCATGTGTATACAGACCGCGGTGTAAATATTTCCATGTTTATACAGA
Source organism: Pan paniscus (assembly GCF_029289425.2). Taxonomy (NCBI): domain Eukaryota; kingdom Metazoa; phylum Chordata; class Mammalia; order Primates; family Hominidae; genus Pan; species Pan paniscus. The sequence continues at coordinate 2,537,190 of NC_073255.2, read as the reverse complement.
TAGCTTTGCAGTTATTTCCATGTTTGTACAGATGGCGGGGTTGATATTTCCATCTATACACAGATGACCGTGTAGATATTTCCATGTTTATACAGCTTGCGGCGCAGATATTTCTATGGATATGTAGATGGCGGTGTAAATATTTCCGTGTTTATACAGAAAGCGGTGTTATTTCCATGTTTATATAGATAGCGGGGTAGATATTTCCATGTATATACACATGGCTGTGTAGATATTTCCATGTTTATACAGATGGCGGTGTAGATATTTCCATGTTTATACAGATAACTTTGTAAGTATTTCCATGTTGATACAGATGGCGGTGTAGATATTTCGATGTTTATAGAGATAGCAGTGGAGATATTTCCACGTTTATGCAGATAGCGGTGTAGATATTTCCATGTTTATACCGATAGATATGTTGGTATTTCCACGTTTATACAGATAGCAATGTAGATATTTCCATGTTTATACAGCTCGCGGTGCAGATATTTATATCTTTATACAGATGGCATTGTAGATATTTCCTTATTCACACAGATGGAGGTGTAGATGTTTCCATGTTTATACAGATGGCGGAGTAGTTTGTTTCATGTTTATGGAGATGGCAGTGTAGATATTTTCATGTTTATAGAGATGGCGGTGTAGATATTTACATGTTTATAGAGATAGCAGTGTAGATATCTACATGTTTATAGAGATGGCGCTGTAGATATTTCCATGTTTATACAGATCGCGGTGTAGATATTTCCATGTTTATACAGATAGCGGTGTAGATATTTCCATGTTTATATAGATGGTGGTGTAGATATTACCAAGTTTATACAGATAGCGGTGTAGATATTTCCATGTTTATACAGATCGCTTTGAAGATATTTCCATGTTTATACAGATCGCGGTGTAGATATTTCCATGCTTATACAGATCGTGGTGTAGATATTTCCATGTTTATAAAGATAGCGGTGTAGATATTTCCATGTTTATATAGATGGTGGTGTAGGTATTACCATGTTTATACAGATAGCGGTGTAGATATTTCCATGTTTATACAGATCGTGGTGAAAATATTTCCATGTTTATACAAATCACGGTGTAGATATTTCCATGTTTATACAGAACGCGGTGTTGATATTTCCAGGTTTATATAGATAGCGGTGTAGATATTTCCATGTTTATACAGATAGCGGTGTAGATATTTCCATGTTTATAGAGATAGCGGTGTAGGTATTTCCATGTTTATAGACATAGCGGTGTACATATTTCCATGGTTATATAGATGGTGTTGTAGATATTTCCATGTTTATACGGATGGCGATGTTGGTATTTCAACGTCTATACAGATAGCGATGTAGATATTTACATGTTTATACAGCTCGCGGTGCAGATATTTACATCTTTTTACAGATGGCATTGTAGATATTTCCTTATTCACACAGATGGCGGTGTAGATGATTCCATGTTTATACAGATGGCGGAGTAGTTAGTTCCATGTTTATGGAGATGGCAGTGTAGATATTTTCATGTTTATAGAGATGGCGGTGTAGATATTTCCATGTTTATAGAGATAGCAGTGTAGATATTTACATGTTTATACAGATGGCTGTGTAGATATTTCCATGTGTATACAGATGGCATTGAGGATAATTCCATGTTTATACAGATGACTGTAGAGGTATTTCCATGTTTTACAGATGGCTGTGCAGATATTTCCATGTTTATAGAGATAGCGGTGTAGATATTTCCATGTTTGTACAGATGGCATTGTTGATATTTCCATCTATACACAGATGGCCGTGTAGATATTTCCATGTTTATACAGATGCCAGCGTAGATATTTCCATGGACATGCAGATGGCGGTGTAGATATTTCCATGTTTATACAGATAGCGGTGTAGATATTTCCATGTTTTCACAGATGGTGGTGTAGATATTTCCGTGTTTATACACATGGCGGAGTAGATACTTCCATCTTTATGGAGATGGCAGTGTAGATATTTTCATGTTTATAGAGATGGCGGTGTAGATATTTCCATATTTATAGAGATAGCGGTGTAGATATTTCCATCTTTCTACAGATGTCAGTGTAGATATTTCCATGTTTATACAGATGGCGGTGTAGATATTTCCATACTTATACAGATGTCTGTGTAGATATTTCCATGTGTATACAGATGGTATTGTAGGTATTTCCATGTTTATACAGATGGTGGTGTAGATATTTCCATGTTTATTCAGATGACTGTGTAGATATTTCCATGTTTTTACAGATGGCAGTGTAGATATTTCAATGTTTATAGAGATGGCGCTGTAGATATTTCCATGTTTATACAGATCGCGGTGTAGATATTTCCATGTTTATACAGATAGCGGTGTAGATGTTTCCATGTTTATACAGATGGTGGTGTAGATATTTCCATGTTTATACAGATGACTGTATAGGTATTTCCATGTTTTTACCAATGGCATAGTAGATATTTCCATGTTTACAGACATAGCAGTGTAGATATTCCCATATTTATACAGATGGCCTTGTAGATATTTCCATGTTTATAGAGATAGCGGTGTAGATATTTCCATATTTATACAGATAACGGTGTAGATATTTCCATGTTTATACAGATAGCAGTGAAAATATTTCCATGTTTATACAGAGAACGGTGTAGATATTTCCATGTTTATAGAGATAGCGGTGTAGATATTTCCATGTTTATACAGATAGCGATGTAGATATTTCCATGTGTATACAGACCGCGGTGTAAATATTTCCATGTTTATACAGATAGCTTTGCAGTTATTTCCATGTTTGTACAGATGGCGGGGTTGATATTTCCATCTATACACAGATGACCGTGTAGATATTTCCATGTTTATACAGCTTGCGGCGCAGATATTTCTATGGATATGTAGATGGCGGTGTAAATATTTCCGTGTTTATACAGAAAGCGGTGTTATTTCCATGTTTATATAGATAGCGGGGTAGATATTTCCATGTATATACACATGGCTGTGTAGATATTTCCATGTTTATACAGATGGCGGTGTAGATATTTCCATGTTTATACAGATAACTTTGTAAGTATTTCCATGTTGATACAGATGGCGGTGTAGATATTTCGATGTTTATAGAGATAGCAGTGGAGATATTTCCACGTTTATGCAGATAGCGGTGTAGATATTTCCATGTTTATACCGATAGATATGTTGGTATTTCCACGTTTATACAGATAGCAATGTAGATATTTCCATGTTTATACAGCTCGCGGTGCAGATATTTATATCTTTATACAGATGGCATTGTAGATATTTCCTTATTCACACAGATGGAGGTGTAGATGTTTCCATGTTTATACAGATGGCGGAGTAGTTTGTTTCATGTTTATGGAGATGGCAGTGTAGATATTTTCATGTTTATAGAGATGGCGGTGTAGATATTTACATGTTTATAGAGATAGCAGTGTAGATATCTACATGTTTATAGAGATGGCGCTGTAGATATTTCCATGTTTATACAGATCGCGGTGTAGATATTTCCATGTTTATACAGATAGCGGTGTAGATATTTCCATGTTTATATAGATGGTGGTGTAGATATTACCAAGTTTATACAGATAGCGGTGTAGATATTTCCATGTTTATACAGATCGCTTTGAAGATATTTCCATGTTTATACAGATCGCGGTGTAGATATTTCCATGTTTATAAAGATAGCGGTGTAGATATTTCCATGTTTATATAGATGGTGGTGTAGGTATTACCATGTTTATACAGATAGCGGTGTAGATATTTCCATGTTTATACAGATCGTGGTGAAAATATTTCCATGTTTATACAAATCGCGGTGTAGATATTTCCATGTTTATACAGAACGCGGTGTTGATATTTCCAGGTTTATATAGATAGCGGTGTAGATATTTCCATGTTTATACAGATAGCGGTGTAGATATTTCCATGTTTATAGAGATAGCGGTGTAGGTATTTCCATGTTTATAGACATAGCGGTGTACATATTTCCATGGTTATATAGATGGCGTTGTAGATATTTCCATGTTTATACGGATGGCGATGTTGGTATTTCAACGTCTATACAGATAGCGATGTAGATATTTACATGTTTATACAGCTCGCGGTGCAGATATTTACATCTTTTTACAGATGGCATTGTAGATATTTCCTTATTCACACAGATGGCGGTGTAGATGTTTCCATGTTTATACAGATGGCGGAGTAGTTAGTTCCATGTTTATGGAGATGGCAGTGTAGATATTTTCATGTTTATAGAGATGGCGGTGTAGATATTTCCATGTTTATAGAGATAGCAGTGTAGATATTTACATGTTTATACAGATGGCTGTGTAGATATTTCCATGTGTATACAGATGGCATTGAGGATAATTCCATGTTTATACAGATGACTGTAGAGGTATTTCCATGTTTTACAGATGGCTGTGCAGATATTTCCATGTTTATAAAGATAGCGGTGTAGATATTTCCATGTTTGTACAGATGGCGTTGTTGATATTTCCATCTATACACAGATGGCCGTGTAGATATTTCCATGTTTATACAGATGCCAGCGTAGATATTTCCATGGACATGCAGATGGCGGTGTAGATATTTCCATGTTTATACAGATAGCGGTGTAGATATTTCCATGTTTTCACAGATGGTGGTGTAGATATTTCCGTGTTTATACACATGGCGGTGTAGATACTTCCATCTTTATGGAGATGGCAGTGTAGATATTTTCATGTTTATAGAGATGGCGGTGTAGATATTTCCATATTTATAGAGATAGCGGTGTAGATATTTCCATCTTTCTACAGATGTCAGTGTAGATATTTCCATGTTTATACAGATGGCGGTGTAGATATTTCCATACTTATACAGATGTCTGTGTAGATATTTCCATGTGTATACAGATGGTATTGTAGGTATTTCCATGTTTATACAGATGGTGGTGTAGATATTTCCATGTTTATTCAGATGACTGTGTAGATATTTCCATGTTTTTACAGATGGCAGTGTAGATATTTCAATGTTTATAGAGATGGCGCTGTAGATATTTCCATGTTTATACAGATCGCGGTGTAGATATTTCCATGTTTATACAGATAGCGGTGTAGATATTTCCATGTTTATACAGATGGTGGTGTAGATATTTCCATGTTTATACAGATGACTGTATAGGTATTTCCATGTTTTTACCAATGGCATAGTAGATATTTCCATGTTTACAGACATAGCAGTGTAGATATTCCCATATTTATACAGATGGCCTTGTAGATATTTCCATGTTTATAGAGATAGCGGTGTAGATATTTCCATATTTATACAGATAACGGTGTAGATATTTCCATGTTTATACAGATAGCAGTGAAAATATTTCCATGTTTATACAGAGAACGGTGTAGATATTTCCATGTTTATAGAGATAGCGGTGTAGATATTTCCATGTTTATACAGATAGCGATGTAGATATTTCCATGTGTATACAGACCGCGGTGTAAATATTTCCATGTTTATACAGATAGCTTTGCAGTTATTTCCATGTTTGTACAGATGGCGGGGTTGATATTTCCATCTATACACAGATGACCGTGTAGATATTTCCATGTTTATACAGCTTGCGGCGCAGATATTTCTATGGATATGTAGATGGCGGTGTAAATATTTCCGTGTTTATACAGAAAGCGGTGTAGTTATTTCCATGTTTATATAGAAAGCGGGGTAGATATTTCCATGTATATACACATGCCTGTGTAGATATTTCCATGTTTATACAGATGGCGGTGTAGATATTTCCATGTTTATACAGATAACTGTGTAAGTATTTCCATGTTGATACAGATGGCGGTGTAGATATTTCGATGTTTATAGAGATAGCAGTGGAGATATTTCCACGTTTATGCAGATAGCGGTGTAGATATTTCCATGTTTATACTGATCGCGGTGTAGATATTTCCATGTTGATAGAAATGGCGGTGTAGTTATTTCCATGTTCATAGAGATAGCGGTGTTGATTTTTCCATGTTTATAGAGTTAGCGGTGTGGATATTTCCATGTTTATACAGATAGGGGTGTAGATATTTCCATGTTTATACAGATGACGGTGTAGATGTTTCCATGTTTATACAGATCATGGTGTACATATTTCCATGTTTATACAGATCATGGAGTTGATATTACCATGTTTATAGAGATAGCGGTGCAAATATTTCCACATTTATTCAGATAGCGGTGTAGTTATTAGCATGTTTATACAGATAGCGGTGTAGATATTTCCATGTATAAACAGATGTCTGTGTATATATTTCCATGTTTAAACAGATGGCGGTGTAGATATTTCCATGTATATACAGATGGCTGTGTAGATATTTCCATGTTTATACAGCTGGCTGTGTAGATATTTCCATGTTTATACAGATGACTTTGTAGGTATTTCCATGTTTATACAGATTGCGGTGTAGATATTTCCGTGTTTATACACATGACTGTGTAGGTATCTCCATGTTTATACAGAGGGCTGTGTAGATATTTCCATGTTTATAGAGATAGCGGTGCAGATATTTCCATGTTTATACAGATAGCAGTGTAAATATTTCCATGTTTATACAGATCGTGGTGAAGATATTTCCATGTTTATACAGATACCGGTGTAGATATTTACATGTTTATACAGACCGCAGTGTAGGTATTTCCATGTTTATAGAGATAGCGGTGTAGATATTTCCATGTTTGTACAGATGGCGGTGCTGATGTTTCCATCTATACACAGATTGCCGTGTAGGTATTTCCATGTGTATACAGATGGCATTGTACATATTTCCATGTTTATACAGATGGTGGTGTAGATATTTCCGTGTTTATACAGATGACTTCATAGGTATTTCCATGTGTTTACAGATGGCATTGTAGATATTTCCATGTTTATAGAGATAGCAATGTAGATATTTCCATTTTTATACAGATTGCGGTGTAGATATTTCCATGTTTATAGAGATAGCGGTGTAGATATTTCCATGTTTGTACAGATGGCGGTGATGATGTTTCCAAATATACACAGATGGCCATGTAGATATTTCCATGTTTATACAGATGGCTGCGTAGATATTTCCATGGACATACAGATGGTGGTATAGTTATTTCCATGTTTATACAGATAGCGGTGTACATATTTCCATGTTTATACAGACCGCAGTGTAGATATTTCCATGTTTATAAAGATAGCAGTGTAGATATTTCCATGTTTGTACAGCTGGCGGTGTTGATGTTTCCATCTATACACAGATTGCCGTGTATGTATTTCCATGTGTACACAGATGGCATTGTAGATATTTCCATGTTTATACAGATGGTGGTGTAGGTATTTCCATGTTTACACAGATGACTATATAGGTATTTCCATGTTTATACAGATGGCGGTGTAGATATTTCCATTTTTATTGATGTAGCGGTGTAGATATTTCCATACTTATACAGATAACGGTGTAGAAATTTCCATGTTTATAGAGATAGCTGTGTAGATATTTCCATGTTTATACAGATCGCTGTGTAGATATTTCCATGTTTATACAGACAGCAGTGGAGATATTTCCATGTTTATACACATAGCGGTGTACATATTTCCATGTTTATAGAGACAGCGTTGTATTTATTTCCATGTTTATACAGATAGCGGTGCAGATATTTCGATGTTTATACAGATGCCTATGCAGATATTTCCATATTTAAACAGAGGGCTGTGTAGATATTTCCATGTTTATACAGATGACAGTGTAGATATTTCCATGTTCGTACACATGACTGTGTAGGTATTTCCATGTTTATACAGATGGCTTTGTAGATATTTCCATGTTTTAGAGAAAGCGGTGCAGATATTTCCATTTTTATATAGATAGCGGTGTAAATATTTCCATGTTTATACAGATCGTGGTGTAGAAATTTCCATGTTTATACAGATACCGGTGTAGATATTTCCATGTTTATACAGACCGCAGTGTAGATATTTCCATGTTTATAGAGATAGCGTTGTAGATATTTCCATGTTTATACAGATAGCGGTGTAGATATTTCCATGTTTATACAGATAGCGGTGTCGATATTTCCATGTTTATAGAGATAGCGGTGTAGGTATTTCCATGTTTATAGACATAGCGGTGTAGATATTTCCATGTTTATACCGATAGATATGTTGGTATTTCCACGTTTATAGAGATAGCCATGTAGATATTTCCATGTTTATACAGCTCGCGGTGCCGATATTTATATCTTTATACAGATGGCATTGTAGATATTTCCTTATTCACACAGATGGAGGTGTAGATGTTTCCATGTTTATACAGATGGCGGAGTAGTTTGTTTCATGTTTATGGAGATGGCAGAGTAGATATTTTCATGTTTATAGAGATGGCGGTGTAGATATTTCCATGTTTATAGAGATAGCAGTGTAGATATTTACATGTTTATACAGATGGCTGTGTAGATATTTCCATGTGTATACAGATGGCATTGTAGATATTTCCATGTTTATACAGATGACTGTAGAGGTATTTCCATGTTTTACAGATGGCTGTGCAGATATTTCCATGTATATAGAGATAGCGGTGTAGATATTTCCATGTTTGTACAGATGGCGTTGTTGATATTTCCATCTATACACAGATGGCCGTGTAGATATTTCCATGTTTATACAGATGGCAGCGTAGATATTTCCATGGACATGCAGATGGCGGTGTAGATATTTCCATGTTTGTACAGATAGCGGTGTAGATATTTCCATGTTTTCACAGATGGTGGTGTACATATTTCCGTGTTCATACACATGGCGGAGTAGATACTTCCATCTTTATGGAGATGGCAGTGTAGATATTTTCATGTTTATAGAGATGGCGGTGTAGATATTTCCATATTTCTAGAGATAGCGGTGTAGATATTTCCATCTTTCTACAGATGGCAGTGTAGATATTTCCATGTTTATACAGATGGAGGTGTAGATATTTCCATACTTATACAGATGTCTGTGTAGATATTTCCATGTGTATACAGATTGTATTGTAGGTATTTCCATGTTTATACAGATGGTGGTGTATTTATTTCCATGTTTATTCAGATGACTGTGTATATATTTCCATGTTTTCACAGATGGCAGTGTAGATATTTCAATGTTTATAGAGATGACGCTGTAGGTATTTCCATGTTTATACAGATCGCGGTGTAGATATTTCCATGTTTATACAGATAGCGGTGTAGATATTTCCATGTTTTTACAGATATCGGTGTAGATATTTCCATGTTTACACAGATTGCGGTGTAGATATTTCCATCTTTCTACAGATGGCATTGTAGATATTTCCATGTTTATGCAGATGGCGGTGTAGATATTTCCATGTTTATATAGATGGCGTTGTAGATATTTCCATGTTTATACCGATAGATATGTTGGTATTTCCACGTTTATAAAGATAGCAATGTAGATATTTCCATGTTTATACAGCTCGCGGTGCAGATATTTATATCTTTATACAGATGGCATTGTAGATATTTCCTTATTCACACAGATGGAGGTGTAGATGTTTCCATGTTTATACAGATGGCGGAGTAGTTTGTTTCATGTTTATGGAGATGGCAGTGTAGATATTTTCATGTTTATAGAGATGGCAGTGTAGATATTTCCATGTTTATAGAGATAGCAGTGTAGATATTTACATGTTTATACAGATGGCGCTGTAGATATTTCCATGTTTATACAGATCGCGGTGTAGATATTTCCATGTTTATACAGATAGCGGTGTAGATATTTCCATGTTTATATAGATGGCGGTGTAGATATTTCCAAGTTTATACAGATAGCGGTGTAGATATTTCCATGTTTATACAGATCGCGGTGAAGATATTTCCATGTTTATACAGATCGCGGTGTAGATATTTCCATGCTTATACAGATCGTGGTGTAGATATTTCCATGTTTATAAAGATAGCGGTGTAGATATTTCCATGTTTATATAGATGGTGGTGTAGGTATTACCATGTTTATACAGATAGCGGTGTAGATATTTCCATGTTTATACAGATCGTGGTGAAGATATTTCCATGTTTATACAAATCGCGGTGTAGATATTTCCATGTTTATACAGAACGCGGTGTAGATATTTCCAGGTTTATATAGATAGCGGTGTAGATATTTCCATGTTTATACAGATAGCGGTGTAGATATTTCCATGTTTATAGAGATAGCGGTGTAGGTATTTCCATGTTTATAGACATAGCGGTGTAGATATTTCCATGGTTATATAGATGGCGTTGTAGATATTTCCATGTTTATACCGATGGCGATGTTGGTATTTCAACGTCTATACAGATAGCGATGTTGATATTTACATGTTTATACAGCTCGCGGTGCAGATATTTACATCTTTTTACAGATGGCATTGTAGATAATTCCTTATTCACACAGATGGCGGTGTAGATGTTTCCATGTTTATACAGATGGCGGAGTAGTTAGTTCCATGTTTATGGAGATGGCAGTGTAGATATTTTCATGTTTATAGAGATGGCGGTGTAGATATTTCCATGTTTATAGAGATAGAAGTGTAGATATTTACATGTTTATACAGATGGCTGTGTAGATATTTCCATGTGTATACAGATGGCATTGAGGATAATTCCATGTTTATACAGATGACTGTAGAGGTATTTCCATGTTTTACAGATGGCTGTGCAGATATTTCCATGTTTATAGAGATAGCGGTGTAGATATTTCCATGTTTGTACAGATGGCGTTGTTGATATTTCCATCTATACACAGATGGCCGTGTAGATATTTCCATGTTTATACAGATGCCAGCGTAGATATTTCCATGGACATGCAGATGGCGTTGTAGATATTTCCATGTTTATAAAGATAGCGGTGTAGAAATTTCCATGTTTTTACAGATGGTGGTGTAGATATTTCCGTGTTTATACACATGGCGGAGTAGATACTTCCATCTTTATAGAGATGGCAGTGTAGATATTTTCATGTTTATAGAGATGGCGATGTAGATATTTCCATATTTATAGAGATAGCGGTGTAGATATTTCCATCTTTCTACAGATTTCAGTGTAGATATTTCCATGTTTATACAGATGGCGGTGTAGATATTTCCATACTTATACAGATGTCTGTGTAGATATTTCCATGTGTATACAGATGGTATTGTAGGTATTTCCATGTTTATACAGATGGTGGTGTAGATATTTCCATGTTTATTCAGATGACTGTGTAGATATTTCCATGTTTTTACAGATGGCAGTGTAGATATTTCAATGTTTATAGAGATGGCGCTGTAGATATTTCCATGTTTATACAGATCGCGGTGTAGATATTTCCATGTTTATACAGATAGCGGTGTAGATATTTCCATGTTTATACAGATGGTGGTGTAGATATTTCCATGTTTATACAGATGACTGTATAGGTATTTCCATGTTTTTACCAATGGCATAGTAGATATTTCCATGTTTACAGACATAGCAGTGTAGATATTCCCATATTTATACAGATGGCCTTGTAGATATTTCCATGTTTATAGAGATAGCGGTGTAGATATTTCCATATTTATACAGATAACGGTGTAGATATTTCCATGTTTATACAGATAGCAGTGAAAATATTTCCATGTTTATACAGAGAACGGTGTAGATATTTCCATGTTTATAGAGATAGCGGTGTAGATATTTCCATGTTTATACAGATAGCGATGTAGATATTTCCATGTGTATACAGACCGCGGTGTAAATACTTCCATGTTTATACAGATAGCTTTGCAGTTATTTCCATGTTTGTACAGATGGCGGGGTTGATATTTCCATCTATACACAGATGACCGTGTAGATATTTCCATGTTTATACAGCTTGCGGCGCAGATATTTCTATGGATATGTAGATGGCGGTGTAAATATTTCCGTGTTTATACAGAAAGCGGTGTTATTTCCATGTTTATATAGATAGCGGGGTAGATATTTCCATGTATATACACATGGCTGTGTAGATATTTCCATGTTTATACAGATGGCGGTGTAGATATTTCCATGTTTATACAGATAACTTTGTAAGTATTTCCATGTTGATACAGATGGCGGTGTAGATATTTCGATGTTTATAGAGATAGCAGTGGAGATATTTCCACGTTTATGCAGATAGCGGTGTAGATATTTCCATGTTTATACTGATAGATATGTTGGTATTTCCACGTTTATACAGATAGCAATGTAGATATTTCCATGTTTATACAGCTCGCGGTGCAGATATTTATATCTTTATACAGATGGCATTGTAGATATTTCCTTATTCACACAGATGGAGGTGTAGATGTTTCCATGTTTATACAGATGGCGGAGTAGTTTGTTTCATGTTTATGGAGATGGCAGTGTAGATATTTTCATGTTTATAGAGATGGCGGTGTAGATATTTACATGTTTATAGAGATAGCAGTGTAGATATCTACATGTTTATAGAGATGGCGCTGTAGATATTTCCATGTTTATACAGATCGTGGTGTAGATATTTCCATGTTTATACAGATCGCGGTGTAGATATTTCCATGTTTATATAGATGGTGGTGTAGATATTACCAAGTTTATACAGATAGCGGTGTAGATATTTCCATGTTTATACAGATCGCTTTGAAGATATTTCCATGTTTATACAGATCGCGGTGTAGATATTTCCATGCTTATACAGATCGTGGTGTAGATATTTCCATGTTTATAAAGATAGCGGTGTAGATATTTCCATGTTTATATAGATGGTGGTGTATGTATTACCATGTTTATACAGATAGCGGTGTAGATATTTCCATGTTTATACAGATCGTGGTGAAAATATTTCCATGTTTATACAAATCGCGGTGTAGATATTTCCATGTTTATACAGAACGCGGTGTTGATATTTCCAGGTTTATATAGATAGCGGTGTAGATATTTCCATGTTTATACAGATAGCGGTGTAGATATTTCCATGTTTATAGAGATAGCGGTGTAGGTATTTCCATGTTTATAGACATAGCGGTGTACATATTTCCATGGTTATATAGATGGCGTTGTAGATATTTCCATGTTTATACGGATGGCGATGTTGGTATTTCAACGTCTATACAGATAGCGATGTAGATATTTACATGTTTATACAGCTCGCGGTGCAGATATTTACATCTTTTTACAGATGGCATTGTAGATATTTCCTTATTCACACAGATGGCGGTGTAGATGTTTCCATGTTTATACAGATGGCGGAGTAGTTAGTTCCATGTTTATGGAGATGGCAGTGTAGATATTTTCATGTTTATAGAGATGGCGGTGTAGATATTTCCATGTTTATAGAGATAGCAGTGTAGATATTTACATGTTTATACAGATGGCTGTGTAGATATTTCCATGTGTATACAGATGGCATTGAGGATAATTCCATGTTTATACAGATGACTGTAGAGGTATTTCCATGTTTTACAGATGGCTGTGCAGATATTTCCATGTTTATAGAGATAGCGGTGTAGATATTTCCATGTTTGTACAGATGGCGTTGTTGATATTTCCATCTATACACAGATGGCCGTGTAGATATTTCCATGTTTATACAGATGCCAGCGTAGATATTTCCATGGACATGCAGATGGCGGTGTAGATATTTCCATGTTTATACAGATAGCGGTGTAGATATTTCCATGTTTTCACAGATGGTGGTGTAGATATTTCCGTGTTTATACACATGGCGGAGTAGATACTTCCATCTTTATGGAGATGGCAGTGTAGATATTTTCATGTTTATAGAGATGGCGGTGTAGATATTTCCATATTTATAGAGATAGCGGTGTAGATATTTCCATCTTTCTACAGATGTCAGTGTAGATATTTCCATGTTTATACAGATGGCGGTGTAGATATTTCCATACTTATACAGATGTCTGTGTAGATATTTCCATGTGTATACAGATGGTATTGTAGGTATTTCCATGTTTATACAGATGGTGGTGTAGATATTTCCATGTTTATTCAGATGACTGTGTAGATATTTCCATGTTTTTACAGATGGCAGTGTAGATATTTCAATGTTTATAGAGATGGCGCTGTAGATATTTCCATGTTTATACAGATCGCGGTGTAGATATTTCCATGTTTATACAGATAGCGGTGTAGATATTTCCATGTTTATACAGATGGTGGTGTAGATATTTCCATGTTTATACAGATGACTGTATAGGTATTTCCATGTTTTTACCAATGGCATAGTAGATATTTCCATGTTTACAGACATAGCAGTGTAGATATTCCCATATTTATACAGATGGCCTTGTAGATATTTCCATGTTTATAGAGATAGCGGTGTAGATATTTCCATATTTATACAGATAACGGTGTAGATATTTCCATGTTTATACAGATAGCAGTGAAAATATTTCCATGTTTATACAGAGAACGGTGTAGATATTTCCATGTTTATAGAGATAGCGGTGTAGATATTTCCATGTTTATACAGATAGCGATGTAGATATTTCCATGTGTATACAGACCGCGGTGTAAATATTTCCATGTTTATACAGATAGCTTTGCAGTTATTTCCATGTTTGTACAGATGGCGGGGTTGATATTTCCATCTATACACAGATGACCGTGTAGATATTTCCATGTTTATACAGCTTGCGGCGCAGATATTTCTATGGATATGTAGATGGCGGTGTAAATATTTCCGTGTTTATACAGAAAGCGGTGTTATTTCCATGTTTATATAGATAGCGGGGTAGATATTTCCATGTATATACACATGGCTGTGTAGATATTTCCATGTTTATACAGATGGCGGTGTAGATATTTCCATGTTTATACAGATAACTTTGTAAGTATTTCCATGTTGATACAGATGGCGGTGTAGATATTTCGATGTTTATAGAGATAGCAGTGGAGATATTTCCAAGTTTATGCAGATAGCGGTGTAGATATTTCCATGTTTATACTGATCGCGGTGTAGATATTTCCATGTTGATAGAAATGGCGGTGTAGTTATTTCCATGTTCATAGAGATAGCGGTGTTGATTTTTCCATGTTTATAGAGTTAGCGGTGTGGATATTTCCATGTTTATACAGATAGGGGTGTAGATATTTCCATGTTTATACAGATGACGGTGTAGATGTTTCCATGTTTATACATATCATGGTGTACATATTTCCATGTTTATACAGATCATGGAGTTGATATTACCATGTTTATAGAGATAGCAGTGCAAATATTTCCACATTTATTCAGATAGCGGTGTAGTTATTAGCATGTTTATACAGATAGCGGTGTAGATATTTCCATGTATAAACAGATGTCTGTGTATATATTTCCATGTTTAAACAGATGGCGGTGTAGATATTTCCATGTATATACAGATGGCTGTGTAGATATTTCCATGTTTATACAGCTGGCTGTGTAGATATTTCCATGTTTATACAGATGACTTTGTAGGTATTTCCATGTTTATACAGATTGCGGTGTAGATATTTCCGTGTTTATACACATGACTGTGTAGGTATCTCCATGTTTATACAGAGGGCTGTGTAGATATTTCCATGTTTATAGAGATAGCGGTGCAGATATTTCCATGTTTATACAGACAGCGTTGAAAATATTTCCATGTTTATACAGATCGTGGTGAAGATATTTCCATGTTTATACAGATACCGGTGTAGATATTTACATGTTTATACAGACCGCAGTGTAGGTATTTCCATGTTTGTAGAGATAGCGGTGTAGATATTTCCATGTTTGTACAGATGGCGGTGTTGATGTTTCCATCTATACACAGATTGCCGTGTAGGTATTTCCATGTGTATACAGATGGCATTGTACATATTTCCATGTTTATACAGATGGTGGTGTAGATATTTCCGTGTTTATACAGATGACTTCATAGGTATTTCCCTGTGTTTACAGATGGCATTGTAGATATTTCCATGTTTATAGAGATAGCAATGTAGATATTTCCATTTTTATACAGATTGCGGTGTAGATATTTCCATGTTTATAGAGATAGCGGTGTAGATATTTCCATGTTTGTGCAGATGGCGGTGATGATATTTCCAAATATACACAGATGGCCATGTAGATATTTCCATGTTTATACAGATGGCTGCGTAGATATTTCCATGGACATACAGATGGTGGTATAGTTATTTCCATGTTTATACAGATAGCGGTGTACATATTTCCATGTTTATACAGACCGCAGTGTAGATATTTCCATGTTTATAAAGATAGCAGTGTAGATATTTCCATGTTTGTACAGCTGGCGGTGTTGATGTTTCCATCTATACACAGATTGCCGTGTATGTATTTCCATGTGTACACAGATGGCATTGTAGATATTTCCATGTTTATACAGATGGTGGTGTAGGTATTTCCATGTTTACACAGATGACTATATAGGTATTTCCATGTTTATACAGATGGCGGTGTAGATATTTCCATTTTTATTGATGTAGCGGTGTAGATATTTCCATACTTATACAGATAACGGTGTAGAAATTTCCATGTTTATAGAGATAGCTGTGTAGATATTTCCATGTTTATACAGATAGCGGTGAAGATCTTTCCATATTTATACAGATCGCTGTGTAGATATTTCCATGTTTATACAGACAGCAGTGGAGATATTTCCATGTTTATACACATAGCGGTGTACATATTTCCATGTTTATAGAGACAGCGTTGTATTTATTTCCATGTTTATACAGATAGCGGTGCAGATATTTCGATGTTTATACAGATGCCTATGCAGATATTTCCATATTTAAACAGAGGGCTGTGTAGATATTTCCATGTTTATACAGATATCGGTGTAGATATTTCCATGTTTACACAGATTGCGGTGTAGATATTTCCATCTTTCTACAGATGGCATTGTAGATATTTCCATGTTTATGCAGATGGCGGTGTAGATATTTCCATGTTTATATAGATGGCGTTGTAGATATTTCCATGTTTATACCGATAGATATGTTGGTATTTCCACGTTTATACAGATAGCAATGTAGATATTTCCATGTTTATACAGCTCGCGGTGCAGATATTTATATCTTTATACAGATGGCATTGTAGATATTTCCTTATTCACACAGATGGATGTGTAGATGTTTCCATGTTTATACAGATGGCGGAGTAGTTTGTTTCATGTTTATGGAGATGGCAGTGTAGATATTTTCATGTTTATAGAGATGGCGGTGTAGATATTTCCATTTTTATAGAGATAGCAGTGTAGATATTTACATGTTTATATAGATGGCGGTGTAGATATTACCAAGTTTATACAGATAGCGGTGTAGATATTTCCATGTTTATACAGATCGCGGTGAAGATATTTCCATGTTTATACAGATCGCGGTGTAGATATTTCCATGCTTATACAGATCGTGGTGTAGATATTTCCATGTTTATAAAGATAGCGGTGTAGATATTTCCATGTTTATATAGATGGTGGTGTAGGTATTACCATGTTTATACAGATAGCGGTGTAGATATTTCCATGTTTATACAGATCGTGGTGAAGATATTTCCATGTTTATACAAATCGCGGTGTAGATATTTCCATGTTTATACAGAACGCGGTGTAGATATTTCCAGGTTTATATAGATAGCGGTGTAGATATTTCCATGTTTATACAGATAGCGGTGTAGATATTTCCATGTTTATAGAGATAGCGGTGTAGGTATTTCCATGTTTATAGACATAGCGGTGTAGATATTTCCATGGTTATATAGATGGCGTTGTAGATATTTCCATGTTTATACCGATGGCGATGTTGGTATTTCAACGTCTATACAGATAGCGATGTTGATATTTACATATTTATACAGCTCGCGGTGCAGATATTTACATCTTTTTACAGATGGCATTGTAGATAATTCCTTATTCACACAGATGGCGGTGTAGATGTTTCCATGTTTATACAGATTGCGGAGTAGTTAGTTCCATGTTTATGGAGATGGCAGTGTAGATATTTTCATGTTTATAGAGATGGCGGTGTAGATATTTCCATGTTTATAGAGATAGCAGTGTAGATATTTACATGTTTATACAGATGGCTGTGTAGATATTTCCATGTGTATACAGATGGCATTGAGGATAATTCCATGTTTATACAGATGACTGTAGAGGTATTTCCATGTTTTACAGATGGCTGTGCAGATATTTCCATGTATATAGAGATAGCGGTGTAGATATTTCCATGTTTGTACAGATGGCGTTGTTGATATTTCCATCTATACACAGATGGCCGTGTAGATATTTCCATGTTTATACAGATGGCAGCGTAGATATTTCCATGGACATGCAGATGGCGGTGTAGATATTTCCATGTTTGTACAGATAGCGGTGTAGATATTTCCATGTTTTCACAGATGGTGGTGTACATATTTCCGTGTTCATACACATGGCGGAGTAGATACTTCCATCTTTATGGAGATGGCAGTGTAGATATTTTCATGTTTATAGAGATGGCGGTGTAGATATTTCCATATTTCTAGAGATAGCGGTGTAGATATTTCCATCTTTCTACAGATGTCAGTGTAGATATTTCCATGTTTATACAGATGGAGGTGTAGATATTTCCATACTTATACAGATGTCTGTGTAGATATTTCCATGTGTATACAGATTGTATTGTAGGTATTTCCATGTTTATACAGATGGTGGTGTATTTATTTCCATGTTTATTCAGATGACTGTGTATATATTTCCATGTTTTCACAGATGGCAGTGTAGATATTTCAATGTTTATAGAGATGACGCTGTAGGTATTTCCATGTTTATACAGATCGCGGTGTAGATATTTCCATGTTTATACAGATAGCGGTGTAGATATTTCCATGTTTTTACAGATATCGGTGTAGATATTTCCATGTTTACACAGATTGCGGTGTAGATATTTCCATCTTTCTACAGATGGCATTGTAGATATTTCCATGTTTATGCAGATGGCGGTGTAGATATTTCCATGTTTATATAGATGGCGTTGTAGATATTTCCATGTTTATACCGATAGATATGTTGGTATTTCCACGTTTATACAGATAGCAATGTAGATATTTCCATGTTTATACAGCTCGCGGTGCAGATATTTATATCTTTATACAGATGGCATTGTAGATATTTCCTTATTCACACAGATGGAGGTGTAGATGTTTCCATGTTTATACAGATGGCGGAGTAGTTTGTTTCATGTTTATGGAGATGGCAGTGTAGATATTTTCATGTTTATAGAGATGGCGGTGTAGATATTTCCATTTTTATAGAGATAGCAGTGTAGATATTTACATGTTTATATAGATGGCGGTGTAGATATTACCAAGTTTATACAGATAGCGGTGTAGATATTTCCATGTTTATACAGATCGCGGTGAAGATATTTCCATGTTTATACAGATCGCGGTGTAGATATTTCCATGCTTATACAGATCGTGGTGTAGATATTTCCATGTTTATAAAGATAGCGGTGTAGATATTTCCATGTTTATAGAGATAGCAGTGTAGATATTTACATGTTTATGCAGATGGCTGTTTAGATATTTCCATGTGTATACAGATGGCATTGTAGATATTTCCATGTTTATGCAGATGACTGTAGAGATATTTCCATGTTTTACAGATGGCTGTGCAGATATTTCCATGTATATAGAGATAGCGTTGTAGATATTTCCATGTTTGTACCGATGGCGTTGTTGATATTTCCATCTATACACAGACGGCCGTGTAGATATTTCCATGTTTATACAGATGGCAGCGTAGATATTTCCATGGACATGGACATGGCGGTGTAGATATTTCCATGTTTGTACAGATAGCGGTGTAGGTATTTCCATGTTTTCACAGATGGTGGTGTAGATATTTCCGTGTTTATACACATGGCGGAGTAGATAGTTCCATCTTTATGGAGATGGCAGTGTAGATATTTTCATTTTTATAGAGATGGCGGTGTAGATATTTCCATATTTATAGAGATAACGGTGAAGATATTTCCATCTTTCTACAGATGGCAGTGTAGATATTTCCATGTTTATACAGATGGCGGTGTAGATATTTCCATACTTATACAGATGTCTGTGTAGATATTTCCATGTGTATACAGATGGTATTGTAGATATTTCCATGTTTATACAGATGGTCGTGTATTTATTTCCATGTTTATTCAGATGACTGTGTATATATTTCCATGTTTTTACAGATGGCAGTGTAGATATTTCAATGTTGATAGAGATGACGCTGTAGATATTTCCATGTTTATACAGATCGCGGTGTAGATATTTCCATGTTTATACAGATAGCGGTGTAGATATTTCCATGTTTTTACAGATATCGGTGTAGATATTTCCATGTTTACACAGATTGCGGTGTAGATATTTCCATCTTTCTACAGATGGCATTGTAGATATTTCCATGTTTATGCAGATGGCGGTGTTGATATTTCCATGTTTATATAGATGGTGGTGTAGATATTACCATGTTTATACAGATAGCGGTGTAGATATTTCCGTGTTTATACAGATAGTGGTGAAGATATTTCCATGTTCATACAGATCGTGGTGTAGATATTTCCATGTTTATACAGATCGCGGTGTAGATATTTCCATGTTTATACAGATAGCGGTGTAGATATTTCCATGTTTATACAGATAGCGGTGTAGATATTTCCATATTTATAGAGATAGCGGTGTAGGGATTTCCATGTTTATAGACATAGCGGTGTAGGTATTTCCATGTTTATATAGATGGCGTTGTAGATATTTCCATGTTTATACCGATAGATGTGTTGGTATTTCCACGTTTATACAGATAGCGATGTAGACATTTCCATGTTTATACAGCTCGCGGTGTAGATATTTATATCTTTATACAGATGGCATTGTAGATATTTCCTTATTCACACAGATGGCGGTGTAGATGTTTCCATGTTTATACAGATGGCGGAGTAGTTAGTTTCATGTTTATGGAGATGGCAGTGTAGATATTTTCATATTTATAGAGATGGCGGTGTAGATATTTCCATGTTTATAGAGATAACAGTGTAGATATTTACATGTTTATACAGATGGCTGTGTAGATATTTCCATGTGTATACAGATGGCATTGTAGATATTTCCATGTTCATACAGATGACTGTAGAGTTATTTCCATGTTTTACAGATGGCTGTGCAGATATTTCCATGTTTATAGAGATAGAGGTGAAGATATTTCCATGTTTGTACAGATGGCGTTGTTGATATTTCCATCTATACACAGATGGCCGTGTAGATATTTCCATGTTTATACAGATGGCACCGTAGATATTTCCATGGACATGCAGATGGCGGTGTAGATATTTCCATGTTTGTACTGATAGCGGTGTAGATATTTCCATGTTTTCACAGATGGTGGTGTAGATATTTCCGTGTTTATACACATGGCGGAGTAGATACTTCCATCTTTATGGAAATGACAGTGTAGATATTTTCATGTTTATAGAGATGGCGGTGTAGATATTTCCATATTTATAGAGATAGCGGTGTAGATATTTCCATCTTTCTACAGATGGCAGTGTAGATATTTCCAAGTTTATACAGATGGCGGTGTAGGTATTTCCATACTTATACAGGTGTCTGTGTAGATATTTCCATGTGTATACAGATGGTATTGTAGGTATTTCCATGTTTATAAAATGGTGGTGTATTTATTTCCATGTTTATTCAGATGACTGTGTATATATTTCCATGTTTTTACAGATGGCAGTGTAGATATTTCAATGTTTATAGAGATGACGCTGTAGATATTTCCATGTTTATACAGATAGCGGTGTAGATATTTCCATGTTTATGCAGATAGTGGTGGAGATATTTCCATATTTATACAGATAGCAATGTAGATATTTGAATGTTTATACAGATAGCGGTCTAGATATTTCCACGTTTATACAGATAGCGGTGTAGATATTTCCTTCTTTATACAGACAGCGGTGTAGTTATTTCCATGTTTATACAGATAGCGGTGGAGATATTTTCAAGGTTATACAGATAGCAGTGGATGTATTTTTATGTTTATAGTGATGTCGGTGTAGATATTTCCAAGTATATACAGATAGCTGTGTAGATATTTCCGTGTTTATACAGATAGCGGTGCAGGTATTTCCATGTGTATAGAGATAGCGGTGTAGATATTTCCATGTTTATACAGATGGCTGTAGATATTTCCATGTGTATACAGGTGGCAGTGTAGTTATTTCCATGTTTATACAGATGAGGGGGTAGATATTTCCATGTTTATACGGAAGAATGTGTAGATATTTCCATGTTTTTTATAGATGGCGGAGTAAATATTTCCATGTTACACAGATTGCGGTGTGGATATTTCCATGTTTATACAGATAGCGATGTAGATATATCCATGTTTATAGAGATGGCTGTGTAGATATTTCCATGTTTATACAGATTGCAGTGTAGATATTTCCTTGTTTATACAGATAGTGGGGTAGATATTTCTATGTTTATACAGATGATTGTGTAGGTATTTCCATGTTTATACATATGGCGGTGTAGACATTTCCATGTTTATAGAGATAGCGGTGTAGATATTTCCATATTTATACAGATAGCGGTGTAGATATTTCCATGTTTATACAGATAGCGGTGTAGATGTTTCCATGTTT
Source organism: Pan paniscus (assembly GCF_029289425.2). Lineage (NCBI taxonomy): Eukaryota > Metazoa > Chordata > Mammalia > Primates > Hominidae > Pan > Pan paniscus. The sequence goes on along the minus strand of NC_073255.2, from coordinate 2,514,501 downwards.
ATACAGATAGCGGTGTAGATATATCCATGTTTATACAGATCGTGGTGTAGATATTTCCATGTTTATACAGATAGCGGTGTAGATATTTCCAAGTTTATACAGATAGTGGTGTAGATATTTTCATGTTTACAGAGACAGAGGTGTAGATATTTCCATCTTCACGCAGATTGCGGTGTACATATTTCCATGTTTACACAGACAGCTGTGTAGGTATTTCCATGTTTACACAGATAGTGTTGTAGATATTTCCATGTTTATAGAGATTGCAGTGTAGATATTTCCAGGTTTATAAATATAGCCGTGTAGATATTTCCATGTTTATACAGATAGCGGTGGAGATATTTCCATGTTTATACAGATAGCGCTGTAGATATTTGCATGTTTATGCAGATAGCGGTGTAGATATTTCCAGGTTTATACAGATAGCGGTGTAGATATTTCCATGTTTATACAGATAGCGGCGGAGATATTTCCATATTTATACAGATAGCAATGTAGATATTTGAATGTTTATACAGATATCGGTCTAGATATTTCCACGTTTATACAGATAGTGGTGTAGATATTTCCTTCTTTATACAGATAGCGGTGTAGTTATTTCCATGTTTATACAGATAGCGGTGGAGATATTTTCAAGTTTATACAGAGAGCAGTGGACGTATTTTTACGTTTATAGTGATGTCGGTGTAGATATTTCCAAGTATATACAGATAGCTGTGTAGATATTTCCGTGTTTATACAGATAGCGGTGCAGGTATTTCCATGTGTATAGAGATAGCGGTGCAGATATTTCCATGTTTATACAGATGGCTGTGTAGATATTTCCATGTGTATACAGGTGGCAGTGTAGATATTTCCATGTTTATAAGGATGAGGGTGTAGATATTTCCATGTTTATACAGAAGAATGTGTAGATATTTCCATGTTTTTTACACATGGCGGAGTAAATATTTCCATGTTACACAGATAGCGGTGTGGATATTTCCATGTTTATACAGATAGCGATGTAGATATATCCATGTTTATAGAGATGGCTGTGTAGATATTTCCATGTTTACACAGATTGCAGTGTAGATATTTCCATGTTTATACAGATAGTGGGGTAGATATTTCTATGTTTATACAGATGATTGTGTAGGTATTTCCATGTTTATACAAATGGCGGTGTAGACATTTCCATGTTTATAGAGATAGCGGTGTAGATATTTCCATATTTATACAGATAGCGGTGTAGATATTTCCATGTTTATACAGATAGCGTTGTAGATATTTCCATGTTTATACAGATAGCGGTGTAGATATTTCCATGTATATAGAGATATCGGTGTAGATATTTCCATGTTTACACAGATTGCGGTGTAGATATTTCCATCTTTCTACAGATGGCATTGTAGATATTTCCATGTTTATGCAGATGGCGGTGTTGATATTTCCATGTTTATATAGATGGTGGTGTAGATATTACCATGTTTATACAGATAGCGGTGTAGATATTTCCATGTTTATACAGATCGTGGTGTAGATATTTCCATGTTTATACAGATCGCGGTGTAGATATTTCCATGTTTATACAGATAGCGCTGTAGATATTTCCATGTTTATACAGATAGCGGTGTAGATATTTCCATATTTATAGAGATAGCGGTGTAGGTATTTCCATGTTTATAGACATAGCAGTGTAGATATTTCCATGTTTATATAGATGGCGTTGTAGATATTTCCATGTTTATACCGATAGATATGTTGGTATTTCCACGTTTATACAGATAGCGATGTAGATATTTCCATGTTTATACAGCTCACGGTGCAGATATTCATATCTTTATACAGATGGCATTGTAGATATTTCTTTATTCTCACAGATGGCGGTGTAGATGTTTCCATGTTTATACAGATGGCGGAGTAGTTAGTTTCATGTTTATGGAGATGGCAGTGTAGATATTTTCATATTTATAGAGATGGCGTTGTAGATATTTCCATGTTTATAGAGATAACAGTGTAGATATTTACATGTTTATACAGATGGCTGTGTAGATATTTCCATGTGTATACAGATGGCATTGTAGATATTTCCATGTTTATACAGATGACTGTAGAGGTATTTCCATGTTTTACAGATGGCTGTGTAGATATTTCCATGTTTATAGAGATAGAGGTGAAGATATTTCCATGTTTGTACAGATGGCGTTGTTGATATTTCCATCTATACACAGATGGCCGTGTAGATATTTCCATGTTTATACAGATGGCAGCGTAGATATTTCCATGGACATGCAGATGGCGGTGTAGATATTTCCATGTTTGTACAGATAGCGGTGTAGATATTTCCATGTTTTCACAGATGGTGGTGTACATATTTCCGTGTTCATACACATTGCGGAGTAGATACTTCCATCTTTATGGAGATGGCAGTGTAGATATTTTCATGTTTATAGAGATGGCGGTGTAGATATTTCCATATTTCTAGAGATAGCGGTGTAGATATTTCCATCTTTCTACAGATGGCAGTGTAGATATTTCCATGTTTATACAGATGGAGGTGTAGATATTTCCATACTTATACAGATGTCTGTGTAGATATTTCCATGTGTATACAGATTGTATTGTAGGTATTTCCATGTTTATACAGATGGTGGTGTATTTATTTCCATGTTTATTCAGATGACTGTGTATATATTTCCATGTTTTCACAGATGGCAGTGTAGATATTTCAATGTTTATAGAGATGACGCTGTAGGTATTTCCATGTTTATACAGATCGCGGTGTAGATATTTCCATGTTTATACAGATAGCGGTGTAGATATTTCCATGTTTTTACAGATATCGGTGTAGATATTTCCATGTTTACACAGATTGCGGTGTAGATATTTCCATCTTTCTACAGATGGCATTGTAGATATTTCCATGTTTATGCAGATGGCGGTGTAGATATTTCCATGTTTATATAGATGGCGTTGTAGATATTTCCATGTTTATACCGATAGATATGTTGGTATTTCCACGTTTATACAGATAGCAATGTAGATATTTCCATGTTTATACAGCTCGCGGTGCAGATATTTATATCTTTATACAGATGGCATTGTAGATATTTCCTTATTCGCACAGATGGAGGTGTAGATGTTTCCATGTTTTTACAGATGGCGGAGTAGTTTGTTTCATGTTTATGGAGATGGCAGTGTAGATATTTTCATGTTTATAGAGATGGCGGTGTAGATATTTCCATGTTTATAGAGATAGCAGTGTAGATATTTACATGTTTATACAGATGGCGCTGTAGATATTTCCATGTTTATACAGATCGCGGTGTAGATATTTCCATGTTTATACAGATAGCGGTGTAGATATTTCCATGTTTATATAGATGGCGGTGTAGATATTACCAAGTTTATACAGATAGCGGTGTAGATATTTCCATGTTTATACAGATCGTGGTGAAGATATTTCCATGTTTATACAGATCGCGGTGTAGATATTTCCATGCTTATACAGATCGTGGTGTAGATATTTCCATGTTTATAAAGATAGCGGTGTAGATATTTCCATGTTTATATAGATGGTGGTGTAGGTATTACCATGTTTATACAGATAGCGGTGTAGATATTTCCATGTTTATACAGATCGTGGTGAAGATATTTCCATGTTTATACAAATCGCGGTGTAGATATTTCCATGTTTATACAGAACGCGGTGTAGATATTTCCAGGTTTATATAGATAGCGGTGTAGATATTTCCATGTTTATACAGATAGCGGTGTAGATATTTCCATGTTTATAGAGATAGCGGTGTAGGTATTTCCATGTTTATAGACATAGCGGTGTAGATATTTCCATGGTTATATAGATGGCGTTGTAGATATTTCCATGTTTATACCGATGGCGATGTTGGTATTTCAACGTCTATACAGATAGCGATGTTGATATTTACATGTTTATACAGCTCGCGGTGCAGATATTTACATCTTTTTACAGATGGCATTGTAGATAATTCCTTATTCACACAGATGGCGGTGTAGATGTTTCCATGTTTATACAGATGGCGGAGTAGTTAGTTCCATATTTATGGAGATGGCAGTGTAGATATTTTCATGTTTATAGAGATGGCGGTGTAGATATTTCCATGTTTATAGAGATAGCAGTGTAGATATTTACATGTTTATACAGATGGCTGTGTAAATATTTCCATGTGTATACAGATGGCATTGAGGATAATTCCATGTTTATACAGATGACTGTAGAGGTATTTCCATGTTTTACAGATGGCTGTGCAGATATTTCCATGTTTATAGAGATAGCGGTGTAGATATTTCCATGTTTGTACAGATGGCGTTGTTGATATTTCCATCTATACACAGATGGCCGTGTAGATATTTCCATGTTTATACAGATGCCAGCGTAGATATTTCCATGGACATGCAGATGGCGGTGTAGATATTTCCATGTTTATAAAGATAGCGGTGTAGAAATTTCCATGTTTTCACAGATGGTGGTGTAGATATTTCCGTGTTTATACACATGGCGGAGTAGATACTTCCATCTTTATAGAGATGGCAGTGTAGATATTTTCATGTTTATAGAGATGGCGGTGTAGATATTTCCATATTTATAGAGATAGCGGTGTAGATATTTCCATCTTTCTACAGATGTCAGTGTAGATATTTCCATGTTTATACAGATGGCGGTGTAGATATTTCCATACTTATACAGATGTCTGTGTAGATATTTCCATGTGTATACAGATGGTATTGTAGGTATTTCCATGTTTATACAGATGGTGGTGTAGATATTTCCATGTTTATTCAGATGACTGTGTAGATATTTCCATGTTTTTACAGATGGCAGTGTAGATATTTCAATGTTTATAGAGATGGCGCTGTAGATATTTCCATGTTTATACAGATCGCGGTGTAGATATTTCCATGTTTATACAGATAGCGGTGTAGATATTTCCATGTTTATACAGATGGTGGTGTAGATATTTCCATGTTTATACAGATGACTGTATAGGTATTTCCATGTTTTTACCAATGGCATAGTAGATATTTCCATGTTTACAGACATAGCAGTGTAGATATTTCCATATTTATACAGATGGCCGTGTAGATATTTCCATGTTTATAGAGATAGCGGTGTAGATATTTCCATATTTATACAGATAAGGGTGTAGATATTTCCATGTTTATACAGATAGCAGTGAAAATATTTCCATGTTTATACAGAGAACGGTGTAGATATTTCCATGTTTATAGAGATAGCGGTGTAGATATTTCCATGTTTATACAGATAGCGATGTAGATATTTCCATGTGTATACAGACCGCGGTGTAAATATTTCCATGTTTATACAGCTAGCTTTGCAGTTATTTCCATGTTTGTACAGATGGCGGGGTTGATATTTCCATCTATACACAGATGACCGTGTAGATATTTCCATGTTTATACAGATGGCGGTGTAGATATTTCCATACTTATACAGATGTCTGTGTAGATATTTCCATGTGTATACAGATGGTATTGTAGGTATTTCCATGTTTATACAGATGGTGGTGTAGTTATTTCCATGTTTATTCAGATGACTGTGTATATATTTCCATGTTTTCACAGATGGCAGTGTAGATATTTCAATGTTTATAGAGATGACGCTGTAGGTATTTCCATGTTTATACAGATCGCGGTGTAGATATTTCCATGTTTATACAGATAGCGGTGTAGATATTTCCATGTTTTTACAGATGTCGGTGTAGATATTTCCATGTTTACACAGATTGCGGTGTAGATATTTCCATCTTTCTACAGATGGCATTGTAGATATTTCCATGTTTATGCAGATGGCGGTGTAGATATTTCCATGTTTATATAGATGGTGGTGTAGATATTACCATGTTTAGACAGATAGCGGTGTAGATATTTCCATGTTTATACAGATCGTGGTGAAGATATTTCCATGTTCATACAGATCGTGGTGTAAATATTTCCATGTTTATGCAGATCGCGGTGTAGATATTTCCATGTTTATACAGATAGCGGTGTAGATATTTCCATGTTTATACAGATAGCGGTGTAGATATTTCCATATTTATAGAGATAGCGGTGTAGGTATTTCCATGTTTATAGACATAGCGGTGTAGATATTTCCATGTTTATATAGATGGCGTTGTAGATATTTCCATGTTTATACCGATAGATGTGTTGGTATTTACACGTTTATACAGACAGCGACGTAGATATTTCCATGTTTATACAGCTCGCGGTGCAGATATTTATATCTTTATACAAATGGAATTGTAGATATTTCCTTATTCACACAGATGGCGGTGTAGATGTTTCCATGTTTATACAGATGGCGGAGTAGTTAGTTCCATGTTTATGGAGATGGCAGTGTAGATATTTTCATGTTTATAGAGATGGCAGTGTAGATATTTCCATGTTTATAGAGATAGCAGTGTAGATATTTACATGTTTATGCAGATGGCTGTTTAGATATTTCCATGTGTATACAGATGGCATTGTAGATATTTCCATGTTTATGCAGATGACTGTAGAGATATTTCCATGTTTTACAGATGGCTGTGCAGATATTTCCATGTATATAGAGATAGCGTTGTAGATATTTCCATGTTTGTACCGATGGCGTTGTTGATATTTCCATCTATACACAGACGGCCGTGTAGATATTTCCATGTTTATACAGATGGCAGCGTAGATATTTCCATGGACATGGACATGGCGGTGTAGATATTTCCATGTTTGTACAGATAGCGGTGTAGGTATTTCCATGTTTTCACAGATGGTGGTGTAGATATTTCCGTGTTTATACACATGGCGGAGTAGATAGTTCCATCTTTATGGAGATGGCAGTGTAGATATTTTCATGTTTATAGAGATGGCGGTGTAGATATTTCCATATTTATAGAGATAACGGTGAAGATATTTCCATCTTTCTACAGATGGCAGTGTAGATATTTCCATGTTTATACAGATGGCGGTGTAGATATTTCCATACTTATACAGATGTCTGTGTAGATATTTCCATGTGTATACAGATGGTATTGTAGATATTTCCATGTTTATACAGATGGTCGTGTATTTATTTCCATGTTTATTCAGATGACTGTGTAGATATTTCCATGTTTTTACAGATGGCAGTGTAGATATTTCAATGTTGATAGAGATGACGCTGTAGATATTTCCATGTTTATACAGATCGCGGTGTAGATATTTCCATGTTTATACAGATAGCGGTGTAGATATTTCCATGTTTTTACAGATATCGGTGTAGATATTTCCATGTTTACACAGATTGCGGTGTAGATACTTCCATCTTTCTACAGATGGCATTGTAGATATTTCCATGTTTATGCAGATGGCGGTGTTGATATTTCCATGTTTATATAGATGGTGGTGTAGATATTACCATGTTTATACAGATAGCGGTGTAGATATTTCCGTGTTTATACAGATAGTGGTGAAGATATTTCCGTGTTCATACAGATCGTGGTGTAGATATTTCCATGTTTATACAGATCGCGGTGTAGATATTTCCATGTTTATACAGATAGCGGTGTAGATATTTCCATGTTTATACAGATAGCGGTGTAGATATTTCCATATTTATAGAGATAGCGGTGTAGGGATTTCCATGTTTATAGACATAGCGGTGTAGATATTTCCATGTTTATATAGATGGCGTTGTAGATATTTCCATGTTTATACCGATAGATGTGTTGGTATTTCCACGTTTATACAGATAGCGATGTAGACATTTCCATGTTTATACAGCTCGCGGTGTAGATATTTATATCTTTATACAGATGGCATTGTAGATATTTCCTTATTCACACAGATGGCGGTGTAGATGTTTCCATGTTTATACAGATGGCGGAGTAGTTAGTTTCATGTTTATGGAGATGGCAGTGTAGATATTTTCATATTTATAGAGATGGCGGTGTAGATATTTCCATGTTTATAGAGATAACAGTGTAGATATTTACATGTTTATACAGATGGCTGTGTAGATATTTCCATGTGTATACAGATGGCATTGTAGATATTTCCATGTTCATACAGATGACTGTAGAGTTATTTCCATGTTTTACAGATGGCTGTGCAGATATTTCCATGTTTATAGAGATAGAGGTGAAGATATTTCCATGTTTGTACAGATGGCGTTGTTGATATTTCCATCTATACACAGATGGCCGTGTAGATATTTCCATGTTTATACAGATGGCACCGTAGATATTTCCATGGATATGCAGATGGCGGTGTAGATATTTCCATGTTTGTACTGATAGCGGTGTAGATATTTCCATGTTTTCACAGATGGTGGTGTAGATATTTCCGTGTTTATACACATGGCGGAGTAGATACTTCCATCTTTATGGAAATGACAGTGTAGATATTTTCATGTTTATAGAGATGGCGGTGTAGATATTTCCATATTTATTGAGATAGCGGTGTAGATATTTCCATCTTTCTACAGATGGCAGTGTAGATATTTCCAAGTTTATACAGATGGCGGTGTAGGTATTTCCATACTTATACAGGTGTATGTGTAGATATTTCCATGTGTATACAGATGGTATTGTAGGTATTTCCATGTTTATAAAATGGTGGTGTATTTATTTCCATGTTTATTCAGATGACTGTGTATATATTTCCATGTTTTTACAGATGGCAGTGTAGATATTTCAATGTTTATAGAGATGACGCTGTAGATATTTCCATGTTTATACAGATAGCGGTGTAGATATTTCCATGTTTATGCAGATAGTGGTGGAGATATTTCCATATTTATACAGATAGCAATGTAGATATTTGAATGTTTATACAGATAGCGGTCTAGATATTTCCACGTTTATACAGATAGCGGTGTAGATATTTCCTTCTTTATACAGACAGCGGTGTAGTTATTTCCATGTTTATACAGATAGCGGTGGAGATATTTTCAAGGTTATACAGATAGCAGTGGATGTATTTTTATGTTTATAGTGATGTCGGTGTAGATATTTCCAAGTATATACAGATAGCTGTGTAGATATTTCCGTGTTTATACAGATAGCGGTGCAGGTATTTCCATGTGTATAGAGATAGCGATGTAGATATTTCCATGTTTATACAGATGGCTGTGTAGATATTTCCATGTGTATACTGGTGGCAGTGTAGTTATTTCCATGTTTATACAGATTAGGGGGTAGATATTTCCATGTTTATACGGAAGAATGTGTAGATATTTCCATGTTTTTTATAGATGGCGGAGTAAATATTTCCATGTTACACAGATTGCGGTGTGGATATTTCCATGTTTATACAGATAGCGATGTAGATATATCCATGTTTATAGAGATGGCTGTGTAGATATTTCCATGTTTATACAGATTGCAGTGTAGATATTTCCATGTTTATACAGATAGTGGGGTAGATATTTCTATGTTTATACAGATGATTGTGTAGGTATTTCCATGTTTATACATATGGCGGTGTAGACATTTCCATGTTTATAGAGATAGCGGTGTAGATATTTCCATATTTACAGATAGCGGTGTAGATATTTCCATGTTTATACAGATAGCGGTGTAGATGTTTCCATGTTTATACAGATAGCGGTGTAGATATATCCATGTTTATACAGATCGTGGTGTAGATATTTCCATGTTTATACAGATAGCGGTGTAGATATTTCCAAGTTTATACAGATAGTGGTGTAGATATTTCCATGTTTACAGAGACAGAGGTGTAGATATTTCCATCTTCACGCAGATTGCGGTGTACATATTTCCATGTTTACACAGACAGCTGTGTAGGTATTTCCATGTTTACACAGATAGTGTTGTAGATATTTCCATGTTTATAGAGATTGCAGTGTAGATATTTCCAGGTTTATAAATATAGCCGTGTAGATATTTCCATGTTTATACAGATAGCGGTGGAGATATTTCCATGTTTATACAGATAGCGCTGTAGATATTTGCATGTTTATGCAGATAGCGGTGTAGATATTTCCAGGTTTATACAGATAGCGGTGTAGATATTTCCATGTTTATACAGATAGCGGCGGAGATATTTCCATATTTATACAGATAGCAATGTAGATATTTGAATGTTTATACAGATATCGGTCTAGATATTTCCACGTTTATACAGATAGTGGTGTAGATATTTCCTTCTTTATACAGATAGCGGTGTAGTTATTTCCATGTTTATACAGATAGCAGTGGAGATATTTTCAAGTTTATACAGATAGCAGTGGACGTATTTTTACGTTTATAGTGATGTCGGTGTAGATATTTCCAAGTATATACAGATAGCTGTGTAGATATTTCCGTGTTTATACAGATAGCGGTGCAGGTATTTCCATGTGTATAGAGATAGCGGTGCAGATATTTCCATGTTTATACAGATGGCTGTGTAGATATTTCCATGTGTATACAGGTGGCAGTGTAGATATTTCCATGTTTATACGGATGAGGGTGTAGATATTTCCATGTTTATACAGAAGAATGTGTAGATATTTCCATGTTTTTTACACATGGCGGAGTAAATATTTCCATGTTACACAGATAGCGGTGTGGATATTTCCATGTTTATACAGATAGCGATGTAGATATATCCATGTTTATAGAGATGGCTGTGTAGATATTTCCATGTTTACACAGATTGCAGTGTAGATATTTCCATGTTTATACAGATAGTGGGGTAGATATTTCTATGTTTATACAGATGATTGTGTAGGTATTTCCATGTTTATACAAATGGCGGTGTAGACATTTCCATGTTTATAGAGATAGCGGTGTAGATATTTCCATATTTATACAGATAGCGGTGTAGATATTTCCATGTTTATAGAGATAGCGTTGTAGATATTTCCATGTTTATACAGATAGCGGTGTAGATATTTCCATGTATATAGAGATATCGGTGTAGATATTTCCATGTTTACACAGATTGCGGTGTAGATATTTCCATCTTTCTACAGATGGCATTGTAGATATTTCCATGTTTATGCAGATGGCGGTGTTGATATTTCCATGTTTATATAGATGGTGGTGTAGATATTACCATGTTTATACAGATAGCGGTGTAGATATTTCCATGTTTATACAGATCGTGGTGTAGATATTTCCATGTTTATACAGATCGCGGTGTAGATATTTCCATGTTTATACAGATAGCGCTGTAGATATTTCCATGTTTATACAGATAGCGGTGTAGATATTTCCATATTTATAGAGATAGCGGTGTAGGTATTTCCATGTTTATAGACATAGCGGTGTAGATATTTCCATGTTTATATAGATGGCATTGTAGATATTTCCATGTTTATACCGATAGATATGTTGGTATTTCCACGTTTATACAGATAGCGATGTAGATATTTCCATGTTTATACAGCTCACGGTGCAGATATTCATATCTTTATACAGATGGCATTGTAGATATTTCTTTATTCTCACAGATGGCGGTGTAGATGTTTCCATGTTTATACAGATGGCGGAGTAGTTAGTTTCATGTTTATGGAGATGGCAGTGTAGATATTTTCATATTTATAGAGATGGCGTTGTAGATATTTCCATGTTTATAGAGATAACAGTGTAGATATTTACATGTTTATACAGATGGCTGTGTAGATATTTCCATGTGTATACAGATGGCATTGTAGATATTTCCATGTTTATACAGATGACTGTAGAGGTATTTCCATGTTTTACAGATGGCTGTGTAGATATTTCCATGTTTATAGAGATAGAGGTGAAGATATTTCCATGTTTGTACAGATGGCGTTGTTGATATTTCCATCTATACACAGATGGCCGTGTAGATATTTCCATGTTTATACAGATGGCACCGTAGATATTTCCATGGACATGCAGATGGCGGTGTAGATATTTCCATGTTTGTACTGATAGCGGTGTAGGTATTTCCATGTTTTCACAGATGGTGGTGTAGATATTTCCGTGTTTATACACATGGCGGAGTAGATACTTCCATCTTTATGGAGATGGCAGTGTAGAGATTTTCATGTTTATAGAGATGGTGCTGTAGATATTTCCATGTTTATACAGATAACGGTGGAGATATTTCCATGTTTATACAGAGAGCAGTGGAGATATTTCCACGTTTATACACATAGCGGTGTACATATTTCCATGTTTATAGAGACAGCGGTGTAGGTATTTCCATGTTTATACAGATAGCGGGGTAGATATTTCCATGTTTATACAGATGCCTATGCAGATATTTCCATATTTATACAGCTGGCTGTGTAGATATTTCTATGTTTATACAGATGCCGGTGTAGATATTTAAATGTTCCTACACATGACTGTGTAGGTATTTCCATGTTTATACAGATGTCTTTGTAGATATTTCCATGTTTACAGAGATAGCGGTGCAGATATTTCCATGTTTATACAGATACCGGTGTAGATATTTCCATGTTTATACAGACCGCAGTGTAGATATTTCCATGTTTATAGAGATAGCAGTGTAGATATTTCCATGTTTGTACAGATGGCGGTGTTGATGTTTCCATCTATACACAGATTGCCGTGTAGGTATTTCCATGTGTATACAGAAGGCATTGTAGATATTTCTGTGTTTATACAGATGGTGGTGTAGATATTTCCATGTTTACACAGATGACTGTATAGGTATTTCCATGTTTATACAGATGGCTGTGTAGATATTTCCATGTTTATAGAGATAGCGGTGTATATATATCCATATTTATACAGTTAACGTTGTAGAAATTTCCATGTTTATACAGATAGCAGTGTAAATATTTCCATGTTTATAGAGATCACGGTGTAGATATTTCCATGTTTATAGAGATAGCGTTGTAGATATTTCCATGTTTATTCAGATAGCGGTGTAGATATTTCCATGTTTATACAGACCGCGGTGTAGATATTTCCATGTTTATACAGATAGCGGTGCAGATATTTCCATGTTTGTACAGATGGCGGTGTTGATATTTCCATCTATACAGAGATGACCGTGTATATATTTCCATGTTTATACAGATGGCGGCGCAGATATTTCTATGGATATGTAGATGGTGGTGTAGATACTTCCATGTATATACTGATAGCGCTGTACTTATTTCCATGTTTATATAGAGAGCGGTGTAGAGATTTCCATGTTTATACAGATGGCGGTGTAGATATTTCCATGTTTATACATATAACTTTGCAAGTATTTCCATGTTTATACAGATCGCGGTGTTGATAATACCATGTTTATAGGCATAGCGGTGCAAATATTTCCACATTTATACAGATAGCGGTGTAGTTATTAGCATGTTTATACAGATAGCGGTGTAGATATTTCCATGTATATACAGATGGCTGTGTAGATATTTCCATGTTTATACAGATGGCTGTGTAGATATTTCCATGTTTATACAGATGACTTTGTAGTTATTTCCATGTTTATACAGATGGCGGTGTTGGTATTTCCATGTTTATAGAGATAGCTGTGTAGATATTTCCATGCTTATACAGATAGCGGTGTAGATATTTCCATGTTTATACAGATCGTGGTGTAGATAATTCCATGTTTATACAGACAGCAGTGGAGATATTTCCATGTTTATTCACATAGCGGTGTACATATTTCCATGTTTATAGAGACAGCGGTGTAGGTATTTCCATGTTTATACATATAGCGGTGCAGATATTTCCATGTTTATACAGTTGCCTATGCAGATATTTCCATATTTATTCAGAGGCCTGTGTAGATATTTCCATGTTTATACAGATGGCAGTGTAGATATTTCCATGTTCCTAAACATGACGGTGTAGGTATTTCCATGTTTATACAGATGGCTTTGTAGATATTTCCATGTTTATAGAGATAGCGGTGTAGATATTTCCATGTTTATAGAGATATCGGTGTAGATATGTCCATATTTATACAGATAACGGTGTAGAAATTTCCATGTTTATAAAGATAGCTGTTTAAGTATTTCCATGTTTATACAGATCACGTTGTAGATATTTCCATGTTTATAGAGATAGCGGTGTAGATATTCCCATGTTTATACAGATAGCGGTGTAGATATTTCCATGTTTATACAGACCGCGGTGTAGATATTTCCATGTTTATACAGATAGCGGTGCGGATATTTCCATGTTTGTAAAGATGGCGGTGTTGATGTTTCCATCGATACACAGATGACCGTGCAGATATTTCCATGTTTATACAGATAGCGGTGCAGATATTTCTATGGATATGTAGATGGCGGTGTAGATATTTCCATGTATATACAGATAGCGGTGTATATATTTCCATGTTTATAAAGAGAGCGGTGTAGATATTTCCATGTATGTACCCATGGCTGTGTAGATATTTGCATGTTTATACAGATAACTTTGTAAGTATTTCCATGTTTGTACAGATGGCGGTGTAGATATTTCGATGTTTATAGAGATCGCAGTGGAGATATTTCCATGTTTATACAAATAGCGGTGAAGTTATTTCCATCTTTATATAGATAGCGGTGTAGATATTTCTATGGATATACACATGGCTGTGTAGATATTTCCATGTTTATACAGATGGTGGTGCAGTTATTTCCATGTTTATGCAGATAAATTTGTAAGTATTTCCATGTTTTTACAGATGGCGGTGTAGATATTATGATGTTTATAGAGATAGCAGTGGAGGGTTTTCCATGTTTATACAGATAGCGGTGTAGATATTTCCATGTTTACACTGATCACGGTGTGTATATTTCCATGTTTATAGAGATGGAGGTGTAGATATTTCCATGTTCATAGAGATAGCGGTGTTGATTTTTCCATGTTTATAGAGATAGCTGTGTGGATATTTCCATGTTTATACAGATAGGGGTGTGGATATTTCCATTTTTATAGAGATGGCGTTGCAGATATTTCCATGTTTATACAGATCACGGTGTAGATATTTCCATGTTTATACAGATCGCGGTGTACATATTTCCATGTTTATAGAGACAGCGGTGTAGGTATTTCCATGTTTATACAGATAGCGGTGCAGGTATTTCCATGTTTATACAGATGCCTATGCAGATATTTTCATATTTATACAGAGGGCTGTGTAGATATTTCCATGTTTATACAGATGGCAGTGTAGATATTTCCATGTTCCTACACATGACTGTGTAGGTATTTCCATGTTTATACAGATGGCTTTGTAGATATTTCCATGTTTATAGAGATAGCGGTGCAGATATTTCCATGTTTATACAGATAGCGGTGTAAATATTTCCATGTTTATACAGATCGTGGTGTAGATATTTCCATGTTTATACAGCTACCGGTGTAGATATTTCCATGTTTATACAGACCGCAGTGTAGATATTTCCATGTTTATAGAGATAGCGGTGTAGATATTTCCATGTTTGTACAGAGGGCGGTGTTGATGTTTTCATCTATACACAGATTGCCGTGTAGGTATTTCCATGCGTATACAGATGGCATTGTACATATTTCCATGTTTATACAGATGGTGGTGTAGATATTTCCATGTTTATACAGATGACTGTATAGGTATTTCCATGTTTTTACAGATAGCATTGTAGATATTTCCATGTTTATAGAGATAGCAGTGTAGATATTTCCATGTTTATACAGATGGCGGTGTAGATATTTCCATGTTTATAGAGATAGCGGTGTAGATATTTCCATATTTATACAGATAACGGTGTAGATATTTCCATGTTTATACAGAAAGCAGTGTAAATATTTCCATGTTTATAGAGATCACGGTCTAGATATTTCCATGTTTATAGAGATAGCGGTGTAGATATATCCATTTTTATACAGATAGCGATGTAGATATTTCCATGTTTATACAGACCGCGGTGTAAATATTTCCATGTTTATA
Source organism: Pan paniscus (assembly GCF_029289425.2). Lineage (NCBI taxonomy): Eukaryota > Metazoa > Chordata > Mammalia > Primates > Hominidae > Pan > Pan paniscus. Next base: position 2,498,634 of record NC_073255.2, on the reverse strand, counting down.
CAGATAGCATTGCAGATATTTCCATGTTTGTACAGATGGCGGTGTAGATATTTCCATGTTCATAGAGATAGCGGTGTTAATTTTTCCATGTTTATAGAGATAGCGGTGTCGATATTTCCATGTTTATACAGATGGCGATGTAGATATTTCCATGTTTATAGAGATCACGGTGTAGATGTTTCCATGTTTATACAGATCATGGTGAACATATTTCCATGTTTATACAGATCGCGGTGTTGATATTACCATGTTTATAGGGATAGCGGTGCAAATATTTCCACATTTATACAGATAGCGCTGTAGATATTTGCATGTTTATGCAGATAGCGGTGTAGATATTTCCAGGTTTATACAGATAGCGGTGTAGATATTTCCATGTTTATACAGATAGCGGTGGAGATATTTCCATATTTATACAGATAGCAATGTAGATACTTGAATGTTTATACAGATAGCAGTCTAGATATTTCCACGTTTATACAGATAGCGGTGTAGAAATTTCCATGTTTATACAGATAGCGGTGTAGATATTTCCATGTTTATACAGATAACGGTGGAGATATTTTCAAGTTTATACAGATAGAAGTGGACGTACTTTTATGTTTATAGTGCTGCCGGTGCAGGTATTTCCATGTGTATAGAGATAGCGGTGTAGATATTTCCATGTTTATACAGATGGCTGTGTAGATATTTCCATGTGTATACAGGTGGCAGTGTAGATATTTCCATGTTTATACAGATGGGGGCGTAGATATTTCCATGTTTATCCAGAAGAATGTGTAGATATTTCCATGTTTTTTACAGATGGCGGAGTAAATATTTCCATGTTACACAGATAGCGGTGTGGATATTTCCATGTTTATACAGATAGCGATGTAGATATATCCATGTTTATAGAGATGGCTGTGTAGATATTTCCATGTTTATACAGATGGCAGTGTAGATATCTCCGTGTTTATACAGATAGTGGGGAAGAAATTTCTATGTTTATACAGATGATTTTGTAGGTATTTTCATGTTTATACATATGGCGGTGTGGACATTTCCATGTTTACAGAGATAGAGGTGTAGATATTTCCATATTTGCACAGATTGCGGTGTACATATTTGCATGTTTATACAGATAGCGGTGTAGATATTTCCATGGTTATACAGATAGCAGTGTAGATATTTCCATGTATATACAGATAGCAGTGTAGATATTTCCATGTTTATACAGATAGCGGTGTAGATATATCCATGTTTATGCTGATTGCGGTGAAGATATTTCCCTGTTTATACAGATAGCAGTGTAGATATTTCCATATTTACAGAGATAGAGATGTAGATATTTCCATATTTGCACATATTGTGGTGTACATATTTCCACGTTTATAGAGATAGCGGTGTAGATATTTCAATGTTTATAGAGTTTGCGGTTTAGTTATTTCCATGTTTATACAGATGGCAGTGTAGATATTTCCATGTTTATACAGAAGGCGGTGAAGATATTTCCATGTTTTTAGGGATAGCCATGTAGATATTTCCATGTTTATACAGATAGCAGTGTTGACATTTCCATGTTTATAGAGATAGCGGTGTAGATATTTCCATATTTATACAGATAGCGGAGTAGATATTTCCATGTTTATACATATAGAAGTGTAGATATTAACATGTTTATACAGATAGCTGTGTAGATATATCCATGTTTATACAGATTGTGGTGTAAATATTTCCATGTTTATACAGATAGCGGTGTAGGTATTTCCATGTTTATACAGACAGTGGTGTAGATATATCCATGTTTACAGAGGCAGAGGTGTAGATATTTCCATATTCACACAGATTGCGGTGTACATATTTCCATGTTTACACAGACAGCTGTGAAGATATTTCCATGTTTACACAGATAGTGTTGTAGATATTTCCATGTTTATAGAGATTGCAGTGTAGATATTTCCATGTTTATAAAGATAGCGGTGTAGATATTTCCATGTTTATACAGATAGCGGTGGAGATATTTCCATGTTTATATAGATAGCGCTGTAGATATTTGCATGTTTATACAGATAGCGTTTTAGATATTTCCATGTTTATACAGATGGCGGTGTAGATATTTCCATGTTTATACAGATATCGGTTTAGATATTTCCATGTTTATACACATAGCTGTGTTGTTATTTCCATGTTTATACTGATAGCAGTGTAGATTGTTCCATGTTTATGGAGATGGCGATGTAAATATTTTCCTGTTTACAGAGATGGTGGTGTAGATACTTCCATGTTTATACTGATGACTGTGTAGATATTTCCATGTATAAACAGATGGCGGAGTAGATATTTCCATGTTTATACAGATAAAAGTGTAGAAATTTCCATGTTCATACAGACAGCGGTGTAGATATTTCCATGTTCATTCAGAAGGCGGTGTAGATATTTCCATGTTTACAGAGATGGCAGTGTAGATATTTCTATGTTTATAGAGATAGCGGTGTAGTTATTTCCAAGTGAATAGAGATAGTGGTGTAGGTATTTCCATGTTTATAGAGATAGTGGGGTAGATATTTCCATGTTTATTCAAATAGCGTAGAAGTTATTTCCATGTTTATACAGATGGTGGTGTAGATAGTTTCATGTTTATGGAGATGGCCGTGTAAATATTTTCACGTTTATAGAGATGGCGGTGTAGATATTTCCATGTTTATAGAGATAGTGGTGTAGATAATTCCGTGTTTATACAGATGGCGGTGTAGATATTTCCATGCTTATACAGATGGCAGTGTAGATATATCCATGTTTATACAGATAGCGGTGGAGATATTTCCATATTTATATAGATAGCGTTGTAGATATTTTCATGTTTATACAGACAGCGGTGTAGATATTTCCATGTTTATACAGATAGTGGTGTTCGTATTTCCATGTTTATACAACTAGCACTGTAGATATTTCCGTGTTTATACAGCTCGCGGTGTTGTTTTTTCCATTTTTATAGAGATGGCAGTGTAGATAATTCCATGTTTTTACAGAAAGCGGTGTAGATACTTCCATCTTTATACAGATGGTGGTGTAGATATTTCCATGTTTATGGAGATCACGGTGCAGATATTTTCAGGTTTATAGAGATGGCGGTGTAGATTTTTCCACGTATATAGAGATGGCGGTGTTGATATTTCCATGTTTATAGAGATAGCGGTGTAGGTATTTCCGTGTTTATAGAGATGGCGGTGAGGATATTTCCATGTCAATGCAGATGGCTGTGTAGATATTTCCATGTGCATACAGATGGCAGTGTAGATGTTTCCATGTTTAAGCAGATGGTGATGTCGACATTTCCAAGTTTATAGAGATGACTGTGTAGATATTTCCATGTTTATACAGTTGGTGGTGTAGGTATTTCCATGTTTATAGAGATAGTGGTGTAGATATTTCCATGTTTATACAGATAGCGGCGTAGGTATTTCCATGTTTATAGAGATAGCGGTGCAGATATTTCCATATTTATACAGAGGGCTTTGTAGATATTACTATGTTCATACAGATTACGGTGTTGATATTTCCAAGTTTACAGAGATGGCTCTGTAGATATTTCCATGTTTATACAGATGGCAGTGTAGATATTTCCATATTTATAGAAATATCCATTTAGACATTTCCATATTTATAGAAATATCCATGTAGATATTTCCATGTTTAAACAGATAGTGGTGTAGACATTACCATGTTTATAGAGATAGCGGTGTATATATTTCCATATTTATACAGATAGCGGTGTAGATATTTCCATGTTTATACAGATAGCGGTGTAGATGTTTCCAGGTTTATACAGATACCAGATACCGGTGTAGCTATTTCCATGTTTACAGAGATAGAGTTGTAGATAGTTCCATATTTGCACAGATTGCCGAGTAGATATTTCCACATTCACAGAGATAACGGTGTACATATTTGCATGTTTACACAGAGATCTGAGTAGATATTTCCATGTTTACACAGATAGTGTTGTAGATATTTCCATGTTTATACAGATAACGGTGTAGATATTTCCACGTTTATAGAGATGGCGGTGTAGATACATCCTTTTTTATGTAGAAGGCGATGTAGATTTTTCCATGTTTATAGAGATGGCGGTGTATACCTTTCCATGTTTATAGAGATAGCGGTATAGATATTTCCTTGTTTACAGAGATAGCGGTGTAGGTATTTCCATGTTTATAGAGATAGCAGAGTAGATATTTCCATGTTTATGCAGATAGCGTTGTAGACATTTCCAAGTTTATACAGATAGCGGTGTTGGTATTTCCAAGTTTATATATATAGCGGTGTAGATATTTCCATGTTTACATAGCTCGCGGTGTAGATATTTACATTTTATACAGATGGCAGTGTAGATATTTCTATATTTATACAGAGGGCGGTGTACATAGTTCCATGTTTATGGAAATGGCAGTGTAGATATTTCCATGTTTTTAGAGATAGTGGTGCAGGTATCTCCATGTTTATAGTGATAACGGTGTAGATATTTCCATGTGTATACAGATGGCAGTGTAGGTATTTCCATGTTTATACAGATGGCAGTGTAGATATTTCCATGTTTATAAAGATAGCGGTGTAGACATATCCATGTTTACAGAGATTGCGGTGTAGCTATTTCCATGTTCATACAGATAGCGTTGTAGATCTGTATACGGTGAAGATATTTCCATGTTTTTAGTGATAGCCATGTAGATATTTCCATGTTTATACAGATCGTGGTGTAGATTTTTCCATGTTTATACAGATAGCGGTGTAGATATTTCCAAGTTTATACAGATAGTGGTGTAGATATTTCCATGTTTACAGAGACAGAGGTGTAGATATTTCCATCTTCATGCAGATTGCGGTGTACATATTTCCATGTTTACACAGACAGCTGTGTAGTTATTTCCATGTTTACACAGATAGTGTTGTAGATATTTCCATGTTTATAGAGATTGCAGTGTAGATATTTCCAGGTTTATAAATATAGCGGTGTAGATATTTCCATGTTTATACAGATAGCGGTGGAGATATTTCCATGTTTATACAGATAGCGCTGTAGATATTTGCATGTTTATGCAGATAGCGGTGTAGATATTTCCAGGTTTATACAGATAGCGGTGTAGATATTTCCATGTTTATGCAGATAGTGGTGGAGATATTTCCATATTTATACAGATAGCAATGTAGATATTTGAATGTTTATACAGATAGCGGTCTAGATATTTCCACGTTTATACAGATAGCGGTGTAGATATTTCCTTCTTTATACAGACAGCGGTGTAGTTATTTCCATGTTTATACAGATAGCGGTGGAGATATTTTCAAGGTTATACAGATAGCAGTGGATGTATTTTTATGTTTATAGTGATGTCGGTGTAGATATTTCCAAGTATATACAGATAGCTGTGTAGATATTTCCGTGTTTATACAGATAGCGGTGCAGGTATTTCCATGTGTATAGAGATAGCGGTGTAGATATTTCCATGTTTATACAGATGGCTGTGTAGATATTTCCATGTGTATACAGGTGGCAGTGTAGTTATTTCCATGTTTATACAGATGAGGGGGTAGATATTTCCATGTTTATACGGAAGAATGTGTAGATATTTCCATGTTTTTTATAGATGGCGGAGTAAATATTTCCATGTTACACAGATTGCGGTGTGGATATTTCCAAGTTTATACAGATAGCGATGTAGATATATCCATGTTTATAGAGATGGCTGTGTAGATATTTCCATGTTTATACAGATTGCAGTGTAGATATTTCCATGTTTATACAGATAGTGGGGTAGATATTTCTATGTTTATACAGATGATTGTGTAGGTATTTCCATGTTTATACATATGGCGGTGTAGACATTTCCATGTTTATAGAGATAGCGGTGTAGATATTTCCATATTTATACAGATAGCGGTGTAGATATTTCCATGTTTATACAGATAGCGGTGTAGATGTTTCCATGTTTATACAGATAGCGGTGTAGATATATCCATGTTTATACAGATCGTGGTGTAGATATTTCCATGTTTATACAGATAGCGGTGTAGATATTTCCAAGTTTATACAGATAGTGGTGTAGATATTTCCATGTTTACAGAGACAGAGGTGTAGATATTTCCATCTTCACGCAGATTGCGGTGTACATATTTCCATGTTTACACAGACAGCTGTGTAGGTATTTCCATGTTTACACAGATAGTGTTGTAGATATTTCCATGTTTATAGAGATTGCAGTGTAGATATTTCCAGGTTTATAAATATAGCCGTGTAGATATTTCCATGTTTATACAGATAGCGGTGGAGATATTTCCATGTTTATACAGATAGCGCTGTAGATATTTGCATGTTTATGCAGATAGCGGTGTAGATATTTCCAGGTTTATACAGATAGCGGTGTAGATATTTCCATGTTTATACAGATAGCGGCGGAGATATTTCCATATTTATACAGATAGCAATGTAGATATTTGAATGTTTATACAGATATCGGTCTAGATATTTCCACGTTTATACAGATAGTGGTGTAGATATTTCCTTCTTTATACAGATAGCGGTGTAGTTATTTCCATGTTTATACAGATAGCGGTGGAGATATTTTCAAGTTTATACAGATAGCAGTGGACGTATTTTTACGTTTATAGTGATGTCGGTGTAGATATTTCCAAGTATATACAGATAGCTGTGTAGATATTTCCGTGTTTATACAGATAGCGGTGCAGGTATTTCCGTGTGTATAGAGATAGCGGTGCAGATATTTCCATGTTTATACAGATGGCTGTGTAGATATTTCCATGTGTATACAGGTGGCAGTGTAGATATTTCCAGGTTTATACGGATGAGGGTGTAGATATTTCCATGTTTATACAGAAGAATGTGTAGATATTTCCATGTTTTTTACACATGGCGGAGTAAATATTTCCATGTTACACAGATAGCGGTGTGGATATTTCCATGTTTATACAGATAGCGATGTAGATATATCCATGTTTATAGAGATGGCTGTGTAGATATTTCCATGTTTACACAGATTGCAGTGTAGATATTTCCATGTTTATACAGATAGTGGGGTAGATATTTCTATGTTTATACAGATAGCGGTGTAGATATTACCATGTTTACACAGATAGCGGTGTAGATATTACCATGTTTACACAGATAGCGGTGTAGGTATTTCCATCTTTGAACAGATTGCGGTGTGGATATTTCCATGTTTATTCAGATAGCGTTGTAGATATTTCCATGTTTATACAGATAGCTCTGTAGACATTTCCATGTTTACACAATTAGCATTATAGATATTTCCATGTTTATAGAGATAGTGGTTTAGGTATTTCCATGTTTATACAGATAGCTGTGTTTTTATTTCCATGTTTATACAGATAGCGGTGTAGATTGTTCCATGTTTATGGAGATGGCGGTGTAGATGTTTTCATGTTTATAGAGATGGTGGTGTAGATATTTCCATTTTTATAGAGATGACTGTGTAGATATTTCCATGTTTATACAGATGGCGGTGTAGATATTTCCATGTTTATACAGATAGCGGTGGAGATATTTCCTTGATTATAGAGATCGTGTTGTAGATGTTTCTATGTTTATACAGAGAGCCGTGTAGATATTTCCATGTTTATACAGGTAGCGGTGTTCATATTTCCATGTTTATACAGATTGTGGTGTAGATATTTCCATTTTCCTCAGATGGCAGTTTAGATATTTCCATGTTTATACACATGGCGGTGTAGACATTTCCATGTTCATTCAGAAGGCGGTATAGATATTTCCATGTTTACAGAGATGGCGGTGTTGATATTTCTATGTTTATAGAGATAGCGGTGTAAATATATCCATGTATATAGAGATGGTGGTGTAGGTATTTCCATGTTTATAATGACGGTGGTGTAGATATTTCCATGTTTATTTAGATAGTGGTGTAGGTATTTCCATGTTTATACAGATGTCGGTGTAGATAGTTCCATGTTTATGGACATGGCCATGTAGATATTTCCATGTTTATACAAATAGCGGTGTAGACATTTCCATGTGTATAGAGATAGTGGTGTAGGTATTTCCATATTTATACAGATAGCGGAGTAGTTATTTCCATGTTTATACAGATAGTGATGTAGATATTTCCATGTTTATACAGATAGCTGTGTAGATATATCCATGTTTATACAGATTGTGGTGTAGATATTTCCATGTTTATACAGATAGCGGTGTAGAAATTTCCATGTTTATACAGGAGTGGTGTAGATATTTCCATGTTAACAGAGATAGAGGTGTAGATATTTCCATATTTGCAAAGATTGCGGTGTAGACATTTACATCTTCACACAGATTGCGGTGTACATATTTCCATGTTTAAACAGACTGCTGTGTACATATTTCCATGTTTACACAGATAGTGTTGTAGATATTTCCATGTTTACATCGATTGCGGTGTAGATATTTACATGTTTATAAAGATAGCGGTGTAGATATTTCCATGTTTATACAGATAGCGGTATTGAGATTTCCGTGTTTATACAGACAGCGTTGTAGATATTTCCATGTTTATACAGAGAGTGGTGGAGATATTTCCATGTTTATACAGATAGCGGTGGAGATATTTCCATGTTTCTAGAGATGGTGGTGTAGATATTTCCAAGTTTATGCAGGTAGCGGTGTAGATATTTCCATGTTTATAGAGATAGCGGTGTAGATATGTCCATGTTTATACAGGTAGCGGTGTAGATATTTCCATGTTTATAGAGATAGCTGTGTAGATATTTCCATATATATACAGATAGCGGTTTAGATATTTGTATGTTTATTCAGATGGTGGTGTAGATATTTCCATGTTTATACAGATAGCGGTGTGGCTATTACCATGTTTATACAGATGGCAGTGTAGATACATCCATGTTTATACAGATAGTGGAGTAGATATTTCCATGGTTATAAAGATAGCGGTGAAGATATTTCCAAGTTTATAGGGATAGCGGTGGAGATATTTCCATGTTCATAGAGATAGCGATGGAGATATTTCCATGTTTGTACAGATAACGATGTAGATAATTCCATGTCTATGCAGATAGCGGTGTAGATATTTCCGTGTTTACGCAGATAGCGGTGTTGATATATCCATGTTTATAGAGATAGCCATGTAGATATTTCCATGTTTATACAGATAGCGGTGTAGACATTTCCCTGTTTATAGGGAGAGCGGTATGGATATTTCCATATTTATACATATAGCGGTGTAGATATTTCCATGTTTTTACAGATGGCGGTGTAGATACATCCATGTTTCTGAAGATGGCGGTGTAGATGTTTTCATGTTTATAGGGATGGCGGTGTAGATATTTCCATGTGTATACAGAAGTCTGTGTAGGTATTCCATGTTTATACAGATGGCGGTGAAGATATTTCCATGATTATACAGATAGCGGTGTAGATATTTCCAACTTTATACAGATAGTGGTGTAGATATTTCCATGTTTATACAGATGGCGGTGTACATAGTTCCATGTTTATGGAGATGGCGGTGTAGTTATTTTCATGTTTATATACATGGCCGTGTAGATATTTCCATGTTTGTAGAGATTGCGCTGTAGATATTTCCATGTTTATAGAGATAGCAGTGTGGGTATTTCCTTGTTTATAGAGATAGCTGTGTAGATACATCCATGTTTATACAGATGGCTGTGTAAGTATTTCCATGTCTATACAGATGACTGTGTAGATATTTGTATGTTTACACAAATGGCGGTGTAGGTATTTCCATATTTATAGAGATAGAGGTGTAGATATTTCCATGTTTATACGGATAGCGGTGTAGGTATTTCCATGTTTATACAGATAGCTTTGGAGATATTTCCATGTGTATACAGATGGCTGTGTAGATATTTCCATGTTTCTACAGATGACGGTGTAGATATTTCCATATTTTTACAGATGGCGTTGTAGATATTTCCAGGTTTATAAAGATAGCGGTTTAGCTATTTCCATGTTTATTCAGATAGCGATGTAGATATTTCCATGTTTATAGAGATGGCTGTGTAGATATTTCCATGTTTATACAGATGGCAGTGCAGATATTTCCGTGTTTATACAGATAGTGGTGTGGATGTTTCTATGTTTAAACAGTTGACTGTGAATTTATTTCCTTGTTTATACAGGTGGTGGTGTAGATATTTCCCATTTTATACAGATCGTGGTGTAGATATTTCCATGTTTATACAGACAGCGGTGTAGATATATCCATGTTTATATAGATAGTGGAGTAGATATTTCCATATTTACAGAGATAGATGTGTAGATATTTCCATATTTCCACAGATTGTGGTGTAGATATTTCCACCTTTATACAGATAGCGGTGTAGATATTTCCATGTTTACACAAATAACGGTGTAGATATTTCCATCTTTATACAGATGACTTTGTATATATTTCCATGTGTATACAAATGGCAGTGTAGATATTTCCATGTTTATGCAGATAGCGGTGTGGCTATTTCCATGTTTATAGAGGTAGCATTGTAGATATTTCCATGTTTCTAGAGATGGTGGTGTAGATATTTCGAAGTTTATGCAGGTAGCGGTGTAGATATTTCCATGTTTACAGAGATAGCGGTGAAGATAGTTCCATATTTATAAAGATAGCGGTGTAGTTATTTCCATGTTTACAGAGATAGCGGTGAAGATATTCCCGTATTTATAAAGATAGCGGTGTAAATATTTGTATGTTTATTCAGATGGTGGTGTAGATATTTCCATGTTTATACAGATAGCGGTGTAGATATTTCCATGTTTATACAGATAGCGGTGTAGATATTTCCATGTTTATACAGAGAACGGTGGAGATAATTCCATGTTTATACAGATAGCGGTGGAGATATTTCAATGTTTATAGAGATGGTGGTGTAGATATTTTCAAGTATATGCAGATAGCGGTGCAGATATTTCCATGTTTATAGAGATAGTGGTGTAGATATTTCCATGTTTATACAGGTAGCAGTGTAGATATTTCCGTGTTAACAGAGATAGCGGTGTAGATACTTCCATATTTATAGAGATAGCGGTGTAGATATTTGTAGGTTTATTCAGATGGCGGTGTTGATATTTCCATGTTTATACAGAGAGCGGTGTGGACATTTCCATGTTTATAGAGATAGCTGTGTAGATATTTCCATATTTATACAGATAACGGAGGAGATATTTCCATGTTTAAACAGATAGTTGTGTAGATATTTCCATGTTTATACAGATAGCGGTGTAGATATATCCATGTTTATACAGATTCTGGTGTAGATATTTCCATGTTTATACAGATAGAGGTGTCGATATTTCCATGCTTATACAGAGAGTGATGTAGATATTACCATGTTTACAGAGATAGAGGTGTAGATATTTCCATATTTGCACAGATTGCGGTGTAGATATTTCCATCTTCACACAGATTGCGGTGAACATATTTCCATATTTACACAGACAGCGGTGTAGATATTTCCATGTTTACACAGATAGTGTGGTAGATATTTCCATGTTTATAGAGATTGCGGTGTAGATATTTCCATGTTTATACAGATAGCGGTGTATATATTTCCATGTTTATACAGATAGCGGTATAGATATTTCCATGTTTATGCAGAGAGTGGAGGAGATATTTCCATGTTTATACAGATAGCGGTGGAGATATTTCCATGTTTCTAGAGATGGTGGTGTAGATATTTCCAAGTTTATGCAGGTAGCGGTGTAGATATTTCTATGTTTATAGAGATAGCGGTGTAGATATGTCCATGTTTATACAGGTAGCAGTGTAGATATTTCCATGTTTACAGAGATATCGGTGTAGATATTTCCATATTTATACATATAGCGGATTAGATATTTGTATGTTTTTTCAGATGGTGGTGTAGATATTTTCATGTTTATACAGATAGCGGTGTGGCTATTACCATGTTTATACAGATGGCAGTGTAGATATATCCATGTTTATACAGATAGCGGTGTAGATATTTCCATGTTTATACAGATAGCTTTGGAGATATTTCCATGTGTATACAGATGGCTGTGTAGATATTTCCATGTTTCTACTGATGACTGTGTAGATATTTCCATATTTTTATAGATGGCGTTGTAGATATTTCCAGGTTTATACAGATAGCGGTTTAGCTATTTCCATGTTTATTCAGATAGCGATGTAGATATTTCCATGTTTATAGAGATGGCTGTGTAGATATTTCCATGTTTATACAGATGGCAGTGTAGATATTTCCGTCTTTATACAGATATTCGTGTGGATATTTCTATGTTTAAACAGTTGACTGTGTATTTATTTCCATGTTTATACAGATGGCGGTGTAGATATTTCCATATTTATAGAAATAGCCATGTAGATATTTCCATGTTTATACAGATAACGGTGTAGACATTTCCATGTTTATAGAGATCACGGTGTAGATATTTCCATATTTATACAGATAGCGGTGTAGATATTTCCATGTTTATACAGATAGCGGTGTAGATGTTTCCATGTTTATACAGATAGCGGTGTAGATATATCCCATTTTTTACCGATCGTGGTGTAGATATTTCCATGTTTATACAGACAGCGGTGTAGATATATCCATGTTTATATAGATAGCGGAGTAGATATTTCCATATTTACAGAGATAGATGTGTAGATATTTCCATATTTCCACAGATTGTGGTGTAGATATTTCCACCTTTATACAGATAGCGGTGTAGATATTTCCATGTTTACACAAATAACGGTGTAGATATTTCCATCTTTATACAGATGACTTTGTAGATATTTCCATGTGTATACAGATGGCAGTGTAGATATTTCCATGTTTATGCAGATAGCGGTGTGACTATTTCCATGTTTATAGAGGTAGCATTGTAGATATTTCCATGTTTCTAGAGATGGTGGTGTAGGTATTTCGAAGTTTATGCAGGTAGCGCTGTAGATATTTCCATGTTTATAGAGATAGCGGTGTAGACATGTCCATGTTTATACAGGTAGCAGTGTAGATATTTCCATGTTTACAGAGATAGCGGTGAAGATATTTCCATATTTATAAAGATACCGTTGTAGCTATTTCCATGTTTACAGAGATAGCGGTGAAGATATTTCCATATTTATAAAGATAGCGGTGTAAATATTTGGATGTTTATTCAGATGGTGGTGCAGATATTTCCATGTTTATACAGATAGCGGTGTGGGTATTACCATGTTTATTCAGATGGAAGTGTAGATATATCCATTCTTATACAGATAGTGGAGTAGATATTTCCATGTTTATAAAGAAAGCAGTGCAGATATTTCCAAGTTTATTGAGATAGCGGTGGAGATATTTCCATGTTCATAGAGATAGCGGTGGAGATATTTCCATGTTTGTGCAGATAACGATGTAGGTATTTCCATGTTTATGCAGATAGCGGTGTAGATATTTCTGTGTTTATGCAGATAGCGTTGTTGATATTTCCATGTTTATAGAGATAGCCATGTAGATATTTCCATGTTTATACAGATAGCGGTGTAGACATTTCCATGTTTATAGGGATAGTGGTGTGGATATTTCCATATTTATACAGATAGCGGTGAAGATATTTCCATGTTTATACAGATGGCTGTGTTGGTATTTCCATGTTTATACAGATAGCGGTGTAGATATTTCCATGTTTATACTGCTCACGGTGTAGATATTTCCATCTTTATGCAGATGGCAGTGTAGATATGTCCATGTTTATACAGATAGCGGTGTAGATATTTCCATTTTTACACAGATGGTGGTGTAGATAGTTCCATGTTTATGGAGATGCCGGTGTAGATATTTTCTTGTTTAAAAATATGTCAGTGTGGATATTTCCAGGTTTATAGAGATGGCAGTGTAGATATTTCCATGTTTATAGAGATAGCAGTGTAATTATTTCCATTTGTATAGAGATCGCGGTGTAGTTATTTCCAAGTTTATGCAGATGGCTGTGTACATATTTCCATGTTTTTACAGATGGCACTGTAGATATTTCCATGTTTATAGAGATAGCAGTGTAGATATTTACATGTTTATACAGATGGCTGTGTAGATATTTCCATGTGTATACAGATGTCATTGTAGATATTTCCATGTTTATACAGATGACTGTATAGGTATTTCCATGTTTTTACAGATGGCAGTGCAGATATTTCCATGTTCATAGAGATAGCCGTGTAGATATTTCCATGTTTGTACAGATGGCGGTGTTGATATTTCCATCTATACACAGATGGCCGTGTAGATATTTCCATGTTTATACAGATGGCGGCGTAGATATTTCCATGGACATTCAGATGGCGGTGCAGTTATTTCCATGTTTATACAGATAGCGGTGTAGATATTTCCATGCTTACACAGATGGTGGTGTAGATAATTCCGTGTTTATACACATGGTCGAGTAGATACTTCCAGCTTTATGGAGATGGCAGTGTAAATATTTTCATGTTTATAGAGATGGCGGTGTAGATACTTCCATATTTATAGAGAGAGCGGTGTAGATATTTCCATCTTTCTACAGATGGCAGTGTAGATATTTCCATGTTTATACAGATGGTTGTGCAGATATTTCCATCTTTGCACAGATTTCCGTGTAGATATTTCCATGTTTACGCAGATAGCTGTGTAGATATTTCCACGTTTACACAGATAGCTGTGTAGATATTTCCATGTTTACACACATAGCGTTGTAGATATTTCCATGTTTATACAGATTGAGGTGTAGATATGTCCATGTTTATACAGAAAGAGGTGTAGATATTTTCATGTTTATACAGAGATCGGTGGAGATATTTCCATGTTTATAGAGACTGCGGTATAGATATTTCCATGTTTATACAGATAGCGGTGTAGGTATTTCCATGTTTACAGAGATAGCAGTGTAGATATATCCATCTTTGCGCAGATTGCTGTGAAGATATTTCCATTTTTACACAGATAGCTGTGTAGATATTTCCAAGTTTACACAGATAGCTGTGTAGATATTTCCATGTTTATACAGATAGCGGTGGAGATATATCCCTGTTTATACAGATAGCGATGTAGACATTTCCATGTTTGTACAGATAGCGGTAAAGATATTTCCATGTTTATAGAGATAGCAGTGTAGATATTTCCATGTTTATACAGATGGCTGTGTAGATATTTCCATGTGTGTACAGATGGCGATGTAGATATTTCCATGTTTATACAGATGGCGCTGTAGATATTTCCATGTTTATACAGATGGCAGTGTTGATATTTCCATGTTTATACAGATATCGGTGTAGATATTTCCATGTTTACAGAGATAGTGGTGTAGGTATTTCCATCTTTGCACAGATTGCGTTGTAGGTATTGCCAAATTTACACAGATAGCGATGTAGATATTTCCAAGTTTACACAGATAGCTTTGTAGATATTTCCATGTTTACAGAGATAGCATTGTAGACATTTCCGTGTTTATACAGATTGCGGTGTAGTTATTTCCATGTTGATACAGATAGCGGTGTAGATATTTCCATGTTTATACAGGTAGCGGTGTAGAAATTCCCATGTTTATACAGATCGCTTTGTAGACATTTCCATTTTTCTACAGATGTCAGTGTAGATATTTCCAAGTTTATACAGATGGCAGTGTAGATATTTCCATGTTTATACTGATGTCTGTGTAGATATTTCCATGTTTATTCAGATGGCGGTGTAGATATTTCCATGTTTATAGATATGGCGGTGTAGTTATTTCTATGTTTATAGAGATAGCAGTGTAAATATCTCCATGTTTATAGAGATGGTGGTGTAAGTATTTTCATGTTTATAGAGATAGCGGTGTAGATATTTCCATATTTCTACAGATGACTGTGTAGATATTTCCATGATTGTACAGATGGAAGGGTAGATATTTCCATGTTTATAGAGATAGCGGTGAAGATATTTTCATGTTTATACAGATTGTCGTGGAGATATGTCCATGTTTATACAGATTGCAATGGAGATATTTACACGTTAATACACATAGCTGTGTAGATATTTCCATGTTTATACAGATAGCGGTGTAGATTTTTCCATGTTTATACAGATGGCTGTGTCGATATTTCCATGTTTATACAGAGATCTCTGTAGATATTTCCAAGTTTATATAGATTACAGTGTTGATATTTCCAGGTTTATACATATGACTGTGTAGATATTTCCATGTTAATACAGATGGCGGTGTAGATATTGCCATGTGTATAGAGATAGCGGTGTAGATATTTCCATGTTTATTGAGATAGCGGTGTAAATATTTCCATATTTATTCAGATAGTGATGTAGATATTTCCATGTTTTTATAGATAGCGGTGTAGATATTTCCATCTTTATTCAGAGAGTGCTGTACATATTTCCATGTTTATACAGATCACTGTGTAGATATTTCCATGTTTTTACAGGTAACGTTGTAGATATTTCCATCTTTATACAAACGGTGGTGTAGATATTTCCATGTTCCTACACATGACTGTGTAGTTATTTCCATGTTTATACAGATGGCGGTGTAGATATTTCCAAATTTATAGAGATAGCAGTGTAGATATTTCCAGGTTTATACAGATAGCGGTGTAAATATTTACATGTTTATACAGATCGTGGTGTAGATATTTCCATGTTTATACAGATACCGGTGTAGATATTTCCATGTTTATACAGACTGCAGTGTAGGTATTTCTATGTTTATACAGATAGCAGTGTAGATATTTCCATGTTTGTTCAGATGGCGGTGTTGATATTTCCATCTGTACACAGATTGCCGTGTAGATATTTCCATCTTTATACAGATGGCGTTGTAGATATTTCCATGGATATGCAGAGGGCGGTGTGGATATTTCCATGTTTATAGAGATAGCGGTGTAGGTATTTCCATGTTTATAGACATAGCGGTGTAGATATTTCCATGTTTATGTAGATGGCGTTGTAGATATTTCCATGTTTATACCGATAGCGGTGTTGGTATTTCCACGTTTATACAGATAGCGATGTAGATATTTCCATGTTTATACAGCTCGTGGTGCAAATATTTTTATCTTTATACAGATGGCATTGTAGATATTTCCTTATTCACACAGATGGCGGTGTAGATGTCTGTATGTTTATACAGATGGCGGAATTGTTAGTTCCATGTTTATGGAGATGGCAGTGTAGATATTTTCATGTTTATAGAGATGGCTGTGTAGATATTTCCATGTTTATAGAGATAGCAGTGTAGATATTTACATGTTTTTACAGATGGCTATGTATATATTTCCATGTGTATAAAGATGGCATTGTAGATATTTCCAAGTTTATACAGATGACTGTATAGGTATTTTCATGTTTTTACAGATGGCAGTGTAGATATTTCCATGTTTATAGAGATAGCGGTGTAGATATTTCCATGTTTGTACAGATGGCGGTGCTGATATTTCCATATGTACACAGATGGCCATGTAGATATTTCCATGTTTATACAGATGGCGGCATAGTTATTTCCATGGACATTCAGATGGCGGTGTAGTTATTTCCATGTTTATACAGATAGCGGTGTAGATATTTCCATGTTTACACAGATGGTGGTGTAGATATTTCCGTGTTTATACACATGGTGGTGTAGATACTTCCATCTTTATGGAGATGGCAGTGTAGATATTTTCATGTTTACAGAGATGCAGGTGTAGATATTTCCATATTTATAGAGATAGCGGTTTAGATATTTCCATCTTTCTACAGATGGCAGTGTAGATATTTCCATGTTTATACAGATGGCGGTGTAGATATTTCCATATTTATACAGATGTCTGTGTAGGTATTTCTACGTGTATACAGATGGTATCGTAGTTATTTCCATGTTTATACAGATGGTGGTGTAGATATTTCCATGTTTATTCAGATGACTGTGTAGATATTTCCATGTTTTTACAGATGGCACTGTAGATATTTCAATGTTTATAGAGATGGCGCTGTAGATATTTCCATGTTTATACAGATAACGGTGGAGATATTTCCATGTTTATACAGACAGCAGTGGAGATATTTCCATGTTTATACACATAGCGGTGTACATATTTCCATGTGTATAGAGACAGCGGTGTAGGTATTTCCATGTTTATACAGATAGCGGTGCAGGAATTTCCATGTTTATACAGATGCCTATGCAGATATTTCCATATTTATACAGAGGGCTGTGTAGATATTTCTGCATTTATACCCACGGCAGGGTAGATATTTCCATGTTCCTACACATGACTGTGTAGGTATTTCCATGTTTATACAGATGGCTTTGTATTTATTTCCATCTTTATAGAGATAGAGGTGCAGATATTTCCATGTTTATACAGAGGGCGGTGGATATATTTCCATGTTTATACAGATCGTGATGTAGATATTTCCATGTTTATACAGATACCGGTGTAGATATTTCAATGTTTATACAGACCACAGTGTAGGTATTTCCATGTTTATAAAGATGGCAGTGTAGATATTTCCATGTTTGTACAGCTGGCGGTGTTGATGTTTCCATCTATACACAGATTGCCGTGTATGTATATCCATGTGTACACAGATGGCATTGTAGATATTTCCATGTTTATACAGATGGTGCTGAAGGTATTTCCATGTTTACACAGATGACTGTATTGGTATTTCCACGTTTATACAGATGGCGGTGTAGATATTTCCATGTTTATACAGATGACTGTGGAGGTATTTCCATGTTTTTGCAGATGGCAGTGCAGATATTTCCATGTTTATAGAGATAGCGGTGTAGATATTTCCATGTTTGTACAGATGGCGGTGTTGATATTTCCATCTATACGCAGATGGCCGTGTATATATTTCCATGTTTATACAGATGGCGGCGTAGATATTTCCATGGACATGCAGATGGCAGTGTACATATTTCCATGTTTATACAGATAGCGGTGTAGATATTTCCATGTTTTCACAGATGGTGGTGTAGAGATTTCCGTGTTTATACACATGGCGGTGTAGATACTTCCATCTTTATGGAGATGGCAGTGTAGATATTTTCATGTTTATAGAGATGGCGGTGTAGATATTTCCATGTTTATACAGATAGTGGTTCAGATATTTCCATGTTTATACAGATGCCTATGCAGATATTTCCATATTTATACAGAGGGCTGTGTAGATATTTCCATGTTTATACAGATGGCAGTGTAGATATTTCCATGTTCCTACACATGACTGTGTTGGTATTTCCATGTTTATACAGATGGCTTTGTAGATATCTCCATGTTTATAGATATAGCGGTGCAGAAATTTCCTTGTTTATACAAATAGAGGTGTAAATATTTCCATGTTTATACAGATCTTGGTGTAGATATTTCCATGTTTATACAGATACCGGTGTAGATATTTCCATGTTTATACAGACCGCAGTGTAGATATTTCCATGTTTATAGAGATAGCGGTGTAGATATTTCCATGTTTGTACAGATGGCGGTGTAGATGTTTCCATCTATACACAGATTGCCGTGTAGATAATTCCATGTGTATACAGATGGCATTGTAGATATTTCCATGTTTATACAGATGGTGATGTAGATATTTCCATGTTTATACAGATGACTGTATAGGGATTTCCATGCTTTTACAGATGGCATTGTAGATATTTCCATGTTTATAGAGATAGCAGTGTAGATATTTCCATGTTTATACAGATGGCGGTGTAGATATTTCCATGTTTATAGAGATAGCGGTGTAGATATTTCCATATTTATACTGATAACGGTGTAGATATTTCCATGTTTATAGTGATCGCGGTGTAGATATTTCCATGTTTATAGAAATGCCGGTGTAGATATTTCCATGTTCATAGAGATAGCGGTGTTGATTTTTCCATGTTTATAGAGATAGCGGTGTGGATATTTCCATGTTTATACAGATAGGGGTGTAGATATTTCCATGTTTATAGAGATGGCGGTGTAGATATTTCCATGTTTATACAGATCACGGTGTAGATATTTGCTTGTTTATGCAAATAGCGGTGTAGTTATTTCCATGTTTATACAGATAGTTTTGTAGATATTTATATGTATATACAGATGGCTATGTAGATATTTCCATGTTTACAGATGGCTGTGTAGATATTTCCATGTTTATACAGATGACTTTGTAGGTATTTCCATGTTTATACAGATGGCGGTGTAGATATTTCCATGTTTATAGAGATAGCTGTGTAGATATTTCCATGTTTATACAGATAGCGGTGTAGATATTTCCATGTTTACACAGATCACGTTGTAGATATTTCCATGTTTATACAGATCGCGGTGTACATATTTCCATGTTTATTCACATAGCGGTGTAGATATTTCCATGTTTACACAGATATCGATGTAGATATTTCCATGTTTACACAGATTGCGGTGTAGATATTTCCATCTTTCTACAGATGGCATTGTAAATATTTCCATGTTTATACAGATGGCGGTGTAGATATTTCCATGTTTATATAGATGGTGGTGTAGATATTACCATGTTTATACAGATAGCGGTGTAGATATTTCCATGTATATAGAGATAGTGGTGAAGTTGTTTCCATGTTTATACAGATCGCGGTGTAGATATTTCCATGTTTATACAGACGGCGGTGTAGATATTTCCATGTTTATACAGATAGCGGTGTTGATATTTCCATGTTTATACAGATAGCGGTGTAGATATTTCCATGTTTATAGAGATAGCGGTGTAGGTATTTACATGTTTATTGACATAGCGGTGTAGATATTTCCATGTTTATATAGATGGCATTGTAGGTATTTCCATGTTTATACCGATAGCGGTGTTGGTATTTCCACGTTTATACAGAGAGCGATGTAGATATTTCCATGTTGATACAGCTCGCGGTGCAGATATTTATATCTTTATACAGATGGCATTGTAGATATTTCCTTATTCACACAGATGGCGTTGTAGATGTTTCCATGTACATACAGATGGCGGAGTAGTTAGTTCCATGTTTATGGAGATGGCAGTGTAGATATTTTCATGTTTATAGAGATGGCGGTGTAGATATTTCCATGTTTATAGAGATAGCAGTGTAGATATTTACATGTTTATACAGATGGCTGTGTAGATATTTCCATGTGTATACAGATGGCATTGTAGATATTTCCATGTTTATACAGATGACTGTAGAGGTATTTCCATGTTTTTGCAGATGGCAGTGCAGATATTTCCATGTTTATAGAGATAGCGTTGTAGATATTTCCATGTTTGTACAGATGGCGCTGTTGATATTTCCATCTATACGCAGATGGCCGTGTATATATTTCCATGTTTATACAGATGGCGGCGTAGATATTTCCATGGACATGCAGATGGCAGTGTAGATATTTCCATGTTTATACAGATAGCGGTGTAGATATTTCCATGTTTTCACAGATGGTGGTGTAGAGATTTCCGTGTTTATACACATGGCGGTGTAGATACTTCCATCTTTATGGAGATGGCAGTGTAGATATTTTCATGTTTATAGAGATGGCGGTGTAGATATTTCCATATTTATAGAGATAGCGGTGTAGATATTTCCATCTTTCTACACATGGCAGTGTAGATATTTCCATGTTTATACAGATGGCGGTGTAGATATTTCCATACTTATACAGATGTCTGTGTAGATATTTCCATGTGTATACAGATGGTATTGTAGGTATTTCCATGTTGATACAGATGATGGTGTATATATTTCCATGTTTATTCAGATGACTGTGTTGATATTTCCATGTTTTTACAGATGGCAGTGTAGATATTTCAATGTTTATAGAGATGGCGCTGTAGATATTTCCATGTTTATACAGATCGAGGTGTAGATATTTCCATGTTTATACAGATAGCGGTGTAGATATTTCCATGTTTTTACAGATATCGGTGTAGATATTTCCATGTTTACACAGATTGCGGTGTAGATATTTCAATCTTTCTACAGATGGCATTTTAGATATTTCCATGTTCATGCAGATGGAGGTGTAGAAATTTCCATGTTTATATAGATGGTGTCGTAGATATTACCATGTTTATACAGATAGCGGTGTAGATATTTCCATGTTTATACAGATAGTGGTGAAGGTATTTCCATGATTATACAAATCGCGGTGTAGATATTTCCATGTTTATACAGATAGCGGTGTAGATATTTAAATGTTTATACAGATAGCGGTGTAGATATTTCCATGTTTATAGAGATAGCGGTGTAGGTATTTCCATGTTTATAGACATAGCGGTGTAGATATTTCCATGTTTATATAGATGGCGTTGTAGATATTTCCATGTTTATACCGATAGATATGTTGGTATTTCCACGTTTATACAGATAGCAATGTAGATATTTCCATGTTTATACAGCTCGCGGTGCAGATATTTATATCTTTATACAGATGGCATTGTAGATATTTCCTTATTCACACAGATGGAGGTGTAGATGTTTCCATGTTTATACAGATGTCGGAGTAGTTTGTTTCATGTTTATGGAGATGGCAGTGTAGATATTTTCATGTTTATAGAGATGGCGGTGTAGATATTTCCATGTTTATAGAGATAGCAGTGTAGATATTTACATGTTTATAGAGATGGCGCTGTAGATATTTCCATGTTTATACAGATCGCGGTGTAGATATTTCCATGTTTATACAGATAGCGGTGTAGATATTTCCATGTTTATATAGATGGCGGTGTAGGTATTACCAAGTTTATACAGATAGCGGTGTAGATATTTCCATGTTTATACAGATCGCGGTGAAGATATTTACATGTTTATACAGATCGCGGTGTAGATATTTCCATGCTTATACAGATCGTGGTGTAGATATTTCCACGTTTATAAAGATAGCGGTGTAGATATTTCCATGTTTATATAGATGGTGGTGTAGGTATTACCATGTTTATACATATAGCGGTGTAGATATTTCCATGTTTATACAGATCGTGGTGAAGATATTTCCATGTTTATACAAATCGCGGTGTAGATATTTCCATGTTTATACAGAACGCGGTGTAGATATTTCCAGGTTTATATAGATAGCGGTGTAGATATTTCCATGTTTATACAGATAGCGGTGTAGATATTTCCATGTTTATAGAGATAGCGGTGTAGGTATTTCCATGTTTATAGACATAGCGGTGTAGATATTTCCATGGTTATATAGATGGCGTTGTAGCTATTTCCATGTTTATACCGATGGCGATGTTGGTATTTCAACGTCAATACAGATAGCGATGTAGATATTTACATGTTTATACAGCTCGCGGTGCAGATATTTACATCTTTTTCCAGATGGCATTGTAGATATTTCCTTATTCACACAGATGGCGGTGTAGATGTTTCCATGTTTATACAGATGGCGGAGTAGTTAGTTCCATGTTTATGGAGATGGCAGTGTAGATATTTTCATGTTTATAGAGATGGCGGTGTAGATATTTCCATGTTTATAGAGATAGCAGTGTAGATATTTACATGTTTATACAGATGGCTGTGTAGATATTTCCATGTGTATACAGATGGCATTGAGGATAATTCCATGTTTATACAGATGACTGTAGAGGTATTTCCATGTTTTACAGATGGCTGTGCAGATATTTCCATGTTTATAGAGATAGCGGTGTAGATATTTCCATGTTTGTACAGATGGCGTTGTTGATATTTCCATCTATACACAGATGGCCGTGTAGATATTTCCATGTTTATACAGATGCCAGCGTAGATATTTCCATGGACATGCAGATGGCGGTGTAGATATTTCCATGTTTATACAGATAGCGGTGTAGAAATTTCCATGTTTTCACAGATGGTGGTGTAGATATTTCCGTGTTTATACACATGGCGGAGTAGATACTTCCATCTTTATAGAGATGGCAGTGTAGATATTTTCATGTTTATAGAGATGGCGGTGTAGATATTTCCATATTTATAGAGATAGCGGTGTAGATATTTCCATCTTTCTACAGATGTCAGTGTAGATATTTCCATGTTTATACAGATGGCGGTGTAGATATTTCCATACTTATACAGATGTCTGTGTAGATATTTCCATGTGTATACAGATGGTATTGTAGGTATTTCCATGTTTATACAGATGGTGGTGTAGATATTTCCATGTTTATTCAGATGACTGTGTAGATATTTCCATGTTTTTACAGATGGCAGTGTAGATATTTCAATGTTTATAGAGATGGCGCTGTAGATATTTCCATGTTTATACAGATCGCGGGGTAGATATTTCCATGTTTATACAGATAGCGGTGTAGATATTTCCATGTTTATACAGATGGTGGTGTAGATATTTCCATGTTTATACAGATGACTGTATAGGTATTTCCATGTTTTTACCAATGGCATAGTAGATATTTCCATGTTTACAGACATAGCAGTGTAGATATTTCCATATTTATACAGATGGCCGTGTAGATATTTCCATGTTTATAGAGATAGCGGTGTAGATATTTCCATATTTATACAGATAACGGTGTAGATATTTCCATGTTTATACAGATAGCAGTGAAAATATTTCCATGTTTATACAGAGAACGGTGTAGATATTTCCATGTTTATAGAGATAGCGGTGTAGATATTTCCATGTTTATACAGATAGCGATGTAGATATTTCCATGTGTATACAGACCGCGGTGTAAATATTTCCATGTTTATACAGATAGCTTTGCAGTTATTTCCATGTTTGTAGAGATGGCGGTGTTGATATTTCCATCTATACACAGATGACCGTGTAGATATTTCCATGTTTATACAGCTGGTGGCGCAGATATTTCTATGGATATGTAGATGGCGGTGTAAATATTTCCGTGTTTATACAGAAAGCGGTGTAGTTATTTCCATGTTTATATAGATAGCGGGGTAGGTATTTCCATGTATATACACATGGCTGTGTAGATATTTCCATGTTTATACAGATGGCGGTGTAGATATTTCCATGTTTATACAGATAACTTTGTAAGTATTTCCATGTTGATACAGATGGCGGTGTAGATATTTCGATGTTTATAGAGATAGCAGTGGAGATATTTCCACGTTTATGCAGATAGCGGTGTAGATATTTCCATGTTTATACTGATCGCGGTGTAGATATTTCCATGTTTATAGAAATGGCGGTGTTGTTATTTCCATGTTCATAGAGATAGCGGTGTTGATTTTTCCATGTTTATAGTGTTAGCGGTGTGGATATTTCCATGTTTATACAGATAGGGGTGTAGATATTTCCATGTTTATACAGATGACGGTGTAGGTGTTTCCATGTTTATACAGATCATGGTGTACATATTTCCATGTTTATACAGATCGCGGAGTTGATATTACCATGTTTATAGAGATAGCGGTGCAAATATTTCCACATTTATTCAGATAGCGGTGTAGTTATTAGCATGTTTATGCAGATAGCGGTGTAGATATTTCCATGTATAAACAGATGTCTGTGTATATATTTCCATGTTTAAACAGATGGCGGTGTAGATATTTCCATGTATATACAGATGGCTGTGTAGATATTTCCATGTTTATACAGCTGGCTGTGTAGATATTTCCATGTTTATACAGATGACTTTGTAGGTATTTCCATGTTTATACAGATTGCGGTGTAGATATTTCCGTGTTTATACACATGACTGTGTAGGTATCTCCATGTTTATACAGAGGGCTGTGTAGATATTTCCATGTTTATAGAGATAGCGGTGCAGATATTTCCATGTTTATACAGATAGCGGTGTAAATATTTCCATGTTTATACAGATCGTGGTGAAGATATTTCCATGTTTATACAGATACCGGTGTAGATATTTACATGTTTATACAGACCGCAGTGTAGGTATTTCCATGTTTATAGAGATAGCGGTGTAGATATTTCCATGTTTGTACAGATGGCGGTGTTGATGTTTCCATCTATACACAGATTGCCGTGTAGGTATTTCCATGTGTATACAGATGGCATTGTACATATTTCCATGTTTATACAGATGGTCGTGTAGATATTTCCGTGTTTATACAGATGACTTCATAGGTATTTCCATGTGTTTACAGATGGCATTGTAGATATTTCCATGTTTATAGAGATAGCAATGTAGATATTTCCATTTTTATACAGATTGCGGTGTTGATATTTCCGTGTTTATAGAGATAGCGGTGTAGATATTTCCATGTTTGTACAGATGGCGGTGATGATATTTCCAAATATACACAGATGGCCATGTAGATATTTCCATGTTTATACAGATGGCTGCGTAGATATTTCCATGGACATTCAGATGGCGGTGTAGTTATTTCCATGTTTATGCAGATAGCGGTGTACATATTTCCATGTTTATACAGACCGCAGTGTAGATATTTCCATGTTTATAAAGATAGCAGTGTAGATATTTCCATGTTTGTACAGCTGGCGGTGTTGATGTTTCCATCTATACACAGATTGCCGTGTATGTATTTCCATGTGTACACAGATGGCATTGTAGATATTTCCATGTTTATACAGATGGTGGTGTAGGTATTTCCATGTTTACACAGATGACTATATAGGTATTTCCATGTTTATACAGATGGCGGTGTAGATATTTCCATGTTTATTGATGTAGCGGTGTAGATATTTCCATACTTATACAGATAACGGTGTAGAAATTTCCATGTTTATAGAGATAGCTGTGTAGATATTTCCATGTTTATACAGATAGCGGTGTAGATATTTCCATATTTATACAGATCGCTGTGTAGATATTTCCATGTTTATACAGACAGCAGTGGAGATATTTCCATGTTTATACACATAGCGGTGTACATATTTCCATGTTTATAGAGACAGCGTTGTATTTATTTCCATGTTTATACAGATAGCGGTGCAGATATTTCGATGTTTATACAGATGCCTATGCAGATATTTCCATATTTAAACAGAGGGCTGTGTAGATATTTCCATGTTTATACAGATGACAGTGTAGATATTTCCATGTTCCTACACATGACTGTGTAGGTATTTCCATGTTTATACAGATGGCTTTGTAGATATTTCCATGTTTTAGAGAAAGCGGGGCAGATATTTCCATTTTTATATAGATAGCGGTGTAAATATTTCCATGTTTATACAGATCGTGGTGTAGAAATTTCCATGTTTATACAGATACCGGTGTAGATATTTCCATGTTTATACAGACCGCAGTGTAGATATTTCCATGTTTACAGAGATAGCGGTGTAGATATTTCCATGTTTGTACAGATGGCGGTGTAGAAGTTTCCATCTATACACAGATTGCCGTGTAGGTATTTCCATGTGTATACAGATGGCATTGCAGATATTTCCATGTTTATACAGATGGTGGTGTAGATATTTCCATGTTTATACAGATGACTGTATAGGTATTTCCATGTTTTTACCGATGGCATTGTAGATATTTCCATGTTTATAGACATAGCAGTGTAGATATTTTCATATTTATACAGATGGCGGTGTAGATATTTCCATGTTTATAGAGATAGCGGTGTAGATATTTGCATATTTATACAGATAACGGTGTAGATATTTCCATGTTTATACAGATAGCAGTGAAAATATTTCCATGTTTGTACAGATCACGGTGTAGATATTTCCATGTTTATAGAGATAGCGGTGTAGATATTTCCATGTTTATACAGATAGCGATGTAGATATTTCCATGTTTATACAGACCGCGGTGTAAATATTTCCTTGTTTATACAGATAGCTTTGCAGTTATTTCCATGTTTGTACAGATGGCGGGGGTTGATATTTCCATCTATACACAGATGACCGTGTAGAGATTTCCATGTTTATACAGCTGGCGGCGCAGATATTTCTATGGATATGTAGATGGCGGTGTAAATATTTCCATGTTTATACAGAAAGCCGTGTAGTTATTTCCATGTTTATATAGATAGCGGTGTAGATATTTCCATGTATATACACATGGCTGTGTAGATATTTCCATGTTTATACAGATGGCGGTGTAGATATTTCCATGTTTATACAGATAACTTTGTAAGTATTTCCATGTTGATACAGATAGCGGTGCAGATATTTCCATGTTTATACAGATAGCGGTGTAAATATTTCCATGTTTATACAGATAGCCGTGGAGATATTTCCATGTTTATACAGATCGTGGTGAATGTATTTCCATGTTTATACACATAGCGGTGTAGATATTTCCATGTTTATAGAGATAGCAATGTAGATATTTCCATTTTTATAAAGATTGCGGTGTAGATATTTCCATGTTTATAGAGATTGCGGTGTAGATATTTCCATATTTATACAGATAACTGCGTAGATATTCCCATGTTTATACCGATAGCGGTGTAAATATTTCCATGTTTATACAGATTATGGTGTAGATATTTCCATGTTTATACAGATAGCGGTGTAGATATTTCCATGTTTATACAGATAGCGGTGTAGATATTTCCATGTTTATACAGACCACGGTGTAGATATTTCCATGTTTATACTGACCGCAGTGTAGATATTTCCATGTTTATAGAGATAGCAGTGTAGATATTTCCATGTTTGTACAGATGGCGGTGTTGATGTTTCCATCTATGCACAAATTGCCGTGTTGGTATTTCCATGTGTATACAGATGGCATTGTAGATATTTACATGTTTATACAGATGGCGGTGTAGATATTTCCATGTTTATAGAGATAGCGGTGTAGATATTTCCATATTTATACAGATAACGGTGTAGAAATTTCCATCTTTATACAGATAGCGGTGTAAATATTTCCATGTTTATACAGATCAGGGTGTAGATATTTCCATGTTTATTGAGATAGCGGTGTAGATATTTCCATGTTTATACAGATAGCGGTGTAGAGATTTCCATGTTTAAACAGACCGCAGTGTAGATATTTCCATGTTTATACAGATAGCGGTGCAGATATTTACATGTTTGTAAAGATGGCGGTGTTGATATTTCCATGTATACACAGATGACCGTGTAGATATTTCCATGTTTATACAGATGGTGGCACAGAGATTTCTATGGATATGTAGATGGCATTGTAGATATTACCATGTATATACAGATAGCGGTGTAGATATTTCCATGTTTATATAGAGAGCGGTGTAGATATTTCCATGTATGTACACATGGTTGTGTAGTTATTTCCAAGTTTATACAGATAACTTTGTAAGTATTTCCATGTTTATACAGATGGCGGTGTAGCTATTTCAATGTTTATAGAGATAGCAATGGAGATATTTCCACGTTTATACTGATAGCGGTGTAGATATTTCCATGTTTATACTGATCGCGGTGTAGATATTTCCATGTTTATAGAAATGGCGGTGTAGATATTTCCATGTTCATAGAGATAGCGGTGTTGATTTTTCCATGTTTATAGAGATAGCGGTGTGGATATTTCCATATTTATACAGATAGGGGGGTAGATATTTCCATGTTTATAGAGATGGCGGTGTAGATATTTCAATGTTTATACAGATCACGGTGTAGATGTTTCCATGTTTATACAGATCATGGTGTACATATTTCCATATTTATACAGATCGTGGTGTTGATATTACCATGTTTATAGGGATAGCGGTGCAAATATTTCCACATTTATACAGATAGCGGTGTAGTTATTAGCATGTTTATACAGATAGCGGTGTAGATATTTCCATGTATAAACAGATGTCTGTGTATATATTTCCATGTTTAAACAGATGGCGGTGTAGATATTTCCTTGTTTATACAAATAGAGGTGTAGTTATTTCAATGTTTATACAGATAGCGGTGTAGTTACTTCCATGTATATACAGATGGCTGAGTAGAAAGTTCCATGTTTATACAGATGGCTGTGTAGATATTTCCATGTTTTTACAGATGACTTTGTAGGTATTTCCATGGTAATACAGATGGCGGTGTAGGTATTTCCATGTATATAGAGATAGCTGTGTAGATATTTCCATGTTTATACAGATAGCGGTGTAGATATTTCCATGTTTATACAGATTGCGGTGTAGATATTTCCATGTTTATACAGACAGCAGTGGAGATATTTCCATGTTTATACACATAGCGGTGTACATATTTCCATGTTTATAGAGACAGCGGTGTAGGTATTTCCATGTTTATACAGATAGTGGTTCAGATATTTCCATGTTTTTACAGATATCAGTGTAGTTATTTCCATGTTTACACAGATTGCGGTGTAGATATTTCCATCTTTCTAGAGATGGCATTGTAGATATTTCCATGTTTATACACATGGTTGTGTAGATATTTCCATGTTTATATAGATGGTGTTGTAGATATTACCATGTTTATACAGATAGCGGTGTGGATATTTCAATGTTTATAGAGATAGCGGTGTAGGTATTTCCATGTTTATAGATATAGCGGTGTAGATATTTCAATGTTTATATAGATGGCGTTGTAGTTATTTCCATGTTTATACCGATAGCTGTGTTGGTATTTCCACGTTTATACAGATAGCGATGTAGATATTTCCTTGTTTATACATCTCGCAGTGCAGATATTTATATCTTTATACAGATGGCATTGTAGATATTTCCATGTTTATACAGATGGCGGTGTAGATGTTTCCATGTTCCTACAAATGACTGTGTAGGTATTTCCTTGTTTATACAGACAGCTTTGTAGATATTTCCATGTTTATAGAGATAGCGGTGCAGATATTTCCATGTTTATACAGATAGCGCTGTATACATTTCCATGTTTATACAGATCGTGGTGTAGATATTTCCATGTTTATACAGATACCGGTGTAGATATTTCCATGTTTATACAGACCGCAGAGTAGATAATTCCATGTTTATAGTGATAGCGGTGTAGATATTTTCATGTTTGTACAGATGGCCGTGTTGATGTTTCCATCTATACACACATTGCTATGTAGGTATTTCCATGTGTATACAGATGTCATTGTAGATATTTCCATGTTTATACAGATGGTGGTGTAGATATTTCCATGTTTACACAGATGACTGTATAGGTATTTCCATGTTTACACAGATGGCAGTGTAGATATTTCCATGTTTATAGAGATAGCGGTGTAGATATTTCCATATTTATACAGATAACGGTGTAGAA
Source organism: Pan paniscus (assembly GCF_029289425.2). NCBI lineage: Eukaryota > Metazoa > Chordata > Mammalia > Primates > Hominidae > Pan > Pan paniscus. Next base: position 2,467,528 of record NC_073255.2, on the reverse strand, counting down.
ATTTCCATGTTTATACAGATAGCGGTGTAAATATTTCCATGTTTATACAGATCACGGTGTAGATATTTCCATTTTTATAGAGATAGCGGTGTAGATATTTCCATGTTTATACAGATAGCGGTGTAGATATTTCCATGTTTATACAGACCGCGGTTTAGATATTTCCATGTTTATACAGATAGCGGTGTAGATATTTCCATGTTTGTACAGATGGCGGTGTTGATATTTCCATCTATACAAAGATGACCGTGTAGGTATATCCATGCTTATACAGATGGCGTCGCAGATATTTCCATGGATATGTAGATGGCGGTGTAGATATTTCCATGTTTATACAGATAGCGTTGTGGTTATTTTCATGTATATAGATAGCGGTGTAGATATTTCCATGTATATACACATGGCTGTGTAGATATTTCCATGTTCATACAGATGGCGGTGAAGATATTTCCATGTTTACACAGATAACTTTGTAAGTATTTCCATGTTTATACAGATGGCGGTGTAGATATTTAGATGTTTATAGAGATAGCAGTGGAGATATTTCCATCTTTATACAGATAGCGGTGTAGATATTTCCATGTTTATACTGATCGTGGTGTTGATATTTGCATTTTTATAGAAACGGCGGTGTAGATATTTCCATGTTCATAGAGATAGCGGTATTGATTTTTCCATATTTATAGAGATAGCGGTGTGGATATTTCCATGTTTATACAGATAGGGGTGTAGATATTTCCATGTTTATAGAGATGGCGGTGTAGATATTTCCATGTTTATACAGATCACGGTGTAGATATTTGCTTGTTTATGCAAATAGCGGTGTAGTTATTTCCATGTTTATACAGATAGTTTTGTAGATATTTATATGTATATACAGATGGCTATGTAGATATTTCCATGTTTACAGATGGCTGTGTAGATATTTCCATGTTTATACAGATGACTTTGTAGGTATTTCCATGTTTATACAGATGGCGGTGTAGATATTTCCATGTTTATAGAGATAGCTGTGTAGATATTTCCATGTTTATACAGATAGCGGTGTAGATAATTCCATGTTTACACAGATCACGGTGTAGATATTTCCATGTTTATACAGATCGCGGTGTAGATATTTCCATGTTTATTCACATAGCGGTGTAGATATTTCCATGTTTACACAGATATCAATGTAGATATTTCCATGTTTACACAGATTGCGGTGTAGATATTTCCATCTTTCTACAGATGGCATTGTAAATATTTCCATGTTTATACAGATGGCGGTGTAGATATTTCCATGTTTATATAGATGGTGGTGTAGATATTACCATGTTTATACAGATAGCGGTGTAGATATTTCCATGTATATAGAGATAGTGGTGAAGATATTTCCATGTTTATACAGATCGCGGTGTAGATATTTCCATGTTTATACAGATGGCGCTGTAGATATTTCCATGTTTATACAGATCACGGTGTAGATATTTCCATGTTTATACAGATAGCGGTGTAGATATTTCCATGTTTATATAGATGGTGGTGTAGATATTACCATGTTTATACAGATAGGGGTGTAGATATTTCCATGTTTATACAGATCGTGGTGAAGATATTTCTATGTTTATACAGATCGCGGTGTAGATATCTCCATGCTTAGAGATAGCGGTGTAGGTATTTCCATGTTTATAGACATAGCGTTGAAGATATTTCCATGGTTATATAGATGGCGTTGTAGATATTTCCATGTTTATACCGATGGCGATGTTGGTATTTCAACGTCTATACAGATAGCGATGTAGATATTTCCATGTTTATACAGCTCGCGGTGCAGATATTTATATCTTTATCAGATGGCAATGTATATATTTCCTTATTCACACAGATGGCGTTGTAGATGTTTCCATGTTTATACAGATAGCGGAGTAGTTAGTTCCATGTTTATGGAGATGGCAGTGTAGATATTTTCATGTTTATAGAGATGGCGGTGTAGATATTTCCATGTTTGTAGAGATAGCAGTGTAGATATTTACATGTTTATACAGATGGCTGTGTAGATATTTCCATGTGTATACAGATGGCATTGTAGATATTTCCATGTTTATACAGATGACTGTAGAGGTATTTCCATGTTTTACAGATGGCTGTGCAGATATTTCCATGTTTATAGAGATAGCGGTGTAGATATTTCCATGTTTGTTCAGATGGCGTTGTTGATATTTCCATCTATACACAGATGGCCGTGTAGATATTTCCATGTTTATACAGATGGCAGCGTAGATATTCCCATGGACATGCAGATGGCGGTGTAGATATTTCCATGTTTATACAGAGAGCGGTGTAGATACATCCATGTTTTCACAGATGGTGGTGTAGATATTTCCGTGTTTGTACACATGGCGGAGTAGATACTTCCATCTTTATGGAGATGGCAGTGTAGATATTTTCATGTTCATAGAGATGGCGGTGTAGATATTTCCATATTTATAGAGATAGCGGTGTAGATATTTCCATCTTTCTACAGATGGCAGTGTAGATATTTCCATGTTTATACAGATGGCGGTGTAGATATTTCCATACTTATAGAGATGTCTGTGTAGATATTTCCATGTGTATACAGATGGTATTGTAGGTATTTCCATGTTTATACAGATGGTGGTGTATATATTTCCATGTTTATGCAGATGACTGTGTTGATATTTCCATGTTTTTACAGATGGTAGTGTAGATATTTCAATGTTTATAGAGATGGCGCTGCAGATATTTCCATGTTTATACAGATCGAGGTGTAGATATTTCCATGTTTATACAGATAGCGGTGTAGATATTTCCATGTTTTTACAGATATCGGTGTAGATATTTCCATGTTTACACAGATTGCGGTGTAGATATTTCCATCTTTCTACAGATGGCATTGTAGATATTTCCATGTTCATGCAGATGGAGGTGTAGATATTTCCATGTTTATATAGATGGTGTTGTAGATATTACCATGTTTATACAGATAGCGGTGTAGATATTTCCATGTTTATACGGATCGTGGTGAAGGTATTTCCATGATTATACAAATCGCGGTGTAGATATTTCCATGTTTATACAGATAGCGGTGTAGATATTTCCATGTTTATACAGATAGCGGTGTAGATATTTCCATGTTTATAGGGATAGCGGTGTAGGTATTTCCATGTTTATAGACATAGCGGTGTAGATATTTCCATGTTTATATAGATGGCGTTGTAGATATTTCCATGTTTATACCGATAGATATGTTGGTATTTCCACGTTTATACAGACAGCTATGTAGATATTTCCATGTTTATACAGCTCGCGGTGCAGATATTTATATCTTTATACAGATGGCATTGTAGATATTTCCTTATTCACACAGATGGAGGTGTAGATGTTTCCATGTTTATACAGATGGCGGAGTAGTTTGTTTCATGTTTATGGAGATGGCAGTGTAGATATTTTCATGTTTATAGAGAAGGCGGTGTAGATATTTCCATGTTTATAGAGATAGCAGTGTACATATTTACATGTTTATACAGATGGCTGTGTAGATATTTCCATGTGTATACAGATGGCATTGTAGATATTTCCATGTTTATACAGATGACTGTAGAGGTATTTCCATGTTTTACAGATGGCTGTGCAGATATTTCCATGTTTATAGAGATCGCGGTGTAGATATTTCCATGTTTGTACAGATGGCGTTGTTGATATTTCCATCTATACAAAGATGGCCGTGTATATATTTCCATGTTTATACAGATGGTAGCATAGATATTTCCATGGACATGCAGATGGCGGTGTAGGTATTTCCATGTTTGTACAGATACCGGTGTAGATATTTCCATGTTTTCACAGATGGTGGTGTAGATATTTCCGTGTTTATACACATGGCGGAGTAGATAGTTCCATCTTTATGGAGATGGCAGTGTAGATATTTTCATGTTTATAGAGATGGCAGTGTTGATATTTCCATATTAATAGAGATAGCGGTGTAGATATTTCCATCTTTCTACAGATGGCATTGTAGATATTTCCATGTTTATACAGATGGCGGTGTAGATATTTCCATACTTATACAGATGTCTGTGTAGATATTTCCATGTGTATACAGATGGTATTGTAGGTATTTCCATGTTTATACAGATGGTGGTGTATTTATTTCCATGTTTATTCAGATGACTGTGTATATATTTCCATGTTTTTACAGATGGCAGTGTAGATATTTCAATGTTGATAGAGATGACGCTGTAGATATTTCCATGTTTATACAGATCGCGGTGTAGATATTTCCATGTTTATACAGATAGCGGTGTAGATATTTCTATGTTTTTACAGATATCGGTGTAGATATTTCCATGTTTACACAGATTGCGGTGTAGATATTTCCATCTTTCTACAGATGGCATTGTAGATATTTCCATGTTTATGCAGATGGCGGTGAAGATATTTCCATGTTTATATAGATGGTGGTGTAGATATTACCAAGTTTATACAGATAGCGGTGTAGATATTTCCATGTTTATACAGATCGCGGTGAAGATATTTCCATGTTTATACAGATCGCGGTGTAGATATTTCCATGCTTATACAGATCGTGGTGTAGATATTTCCATGTTTATAAAGATAGCGGTGTAGATATTTCTATGTTTATATAGATGGTGGTGTAGATATTACCATGTTTATACAGATAGCTGTGTAGATATTTCCATGTTTATACAGATCGTGGTGGAGATATTTCCATGTTTATACAAATCACGGTGTAGATATTTCCATGTTTATACAGAACGCGGTGTAGATATTTCCAGGTTTATATAGATAGCGGTGTAGATATTTCCATGTTTATACAGATACCGGTGTAGATATTTCCATGTTTATAGAGATAGCGGTGTAGGTATTTCCATGTTTATAGACATAGCGGTGTAGATATTTCCATGTTTATATAGATGGCTTTGTAGATATTTCCATGTTTATACCGATAGATATGTTGGTATTTCCACGTTTATACAGATAGTAATGTAGATATTTCCATGTTTATACAGCTCGCGGTGCAGATATTTATATCTTTATACAGATGGCATTGTAGATATTTCCTTATTCACACAGATGGAGGTGTAGATGTTTCCATGTTTATACAGATGGCGGTGTAGTTTGTTTCATGTTTATGGAGATGGCAGTGTAGATATTTTCATGTTTATAGAAGTGGCGTTGTAGATATTTCCATGTTTATAGAGATAGCAGTGTAGATATTTACATGTTTATACAGATGGCTGTGTAGATATTTCCATGTGTATACAGATGGCATTGTAGATATTTCCATGTTTATACAGATGACTGTAGAGGTATTTCCATGTTTTACAGATGGCTGTGCAGATATTTCCATGTATAAAGATAGCGCTGTAGATATTTCCATGTTTGTACCAATGGCGTTGTTGATATTTCCATCTATACACGGATGGCCGTGTAGATATTTCCATGTTTATACAGATGGCAGCGTAGATATTTCCATGGACATGCAGATGGCGGTGTAGATATTTCCATGTTTATACAGATAGCGGTGTAGATATTTCCATGTTTATAGGGATAGCGGTGTAGGTATTTCCATGTTTATAGACATAGCGGTGTAGATATTTCCATGTTTATATAGATGGCGTTGTAGATATTTCCATGTTTATACCGATAGATATGTTGGTATTTCCACGTTTATACAGATAGCTATGTAGATATTTCCATGTTTATACAGCTCGCGGTGCAGATATTTATATCTTTATACAGATGGCATTGTAGATATTTCCTTATTCACACAGATGGAGGTGTAGATGTTTCCATGTTTATACAGATGGCGGAGTAGTTTGTTTCATGTTTATGGAGATGGCAGTGTAGATATTTTCATGTTTATAGAGATGGCGGTGTAGATATTTCCATGTTTATAGAGATAGCAGTGTAGATATTTACATCTTTATACAGATGGCTGTGTAGATATTTCCATGTGTATACAGATGGCATTGTAGATATTTCCATGTTTATACAGATGACTGTAGAGGTATTTCCATGTTTTACAGATGGCTGTGCAGATATTTCCATGTTTATAGAGATCGCGGTGTAGATATTTCCATGTTTGTACAGATGGCGTTGTTGATATTTCCATCCATACACAGATGGCCGTGTATATATTTCCATGTTTATACAGATGGTAGCGTAGATATTTCCATGGACATGCAGATGGCGGTGTAGGTATTTCCATGTTTGTACAGATACCGGTGTAGATATTTCCATGTTTATACAGATCGCGGTGTAGATATTTCCATGTTTATACAGATAGCGGTGTAGATATTTCCATCTTTATACAGATAGCGGTGTAGATATTTCCATGTTTATTCAGATAGCAGTGTAGATATTTCCATGTTTATAGAGATAGCGGTGTAGGTATTTCCATGTTTATAGACATAGCGGTGTAGATATTTCCATGTTTATATAGATGGCGTTGTAGATATTTCCATGTTTATACCGATAGATATGTTGGTATTTCCACGTTTATACAGATAGCGATGTAGATATTTCCATGTTTATACAGCTCGCGGTGCAGATATTTATATCTTTATACAAATGGCATTGTAGATATTTCCTTATTCACACAGATGGCGGTGTAGATGTTTCCATGTTTATACAGATGGCGGAGTAGTTATTTCCATGTTTATAGAGATAGCAGTGTACATATTTACATGTTTATACAGATGGCTGTGTAGATATTTCCATGTGTATACAGATGGCATTGTAGATATTTCCATGTTTATACAGATGACTGTAGAGGTATTTCCCTGTTTTACAGATGGCTGTGCAGATATTTCCATGTTTATAGAGATAGCGGTGTAGATATTTCCATGTTTTTACAGATGGCGTTGTTGATATTTCCATCTATACACAGATGGCCGTGTAGATATTTCCATGTTTATACAGATGGCAGCGTAGATATTTCCATGGACGTGTAGATGGTGGTGTAGATATTTCCATGTTTATACAGGTAGCGGTGTAGATATTTCCATGTTTTCACAGATGGTGGTGAAGATATTTCCGTGTTTGTACACATGGCGGAGTAGATACTTCCATCTTTATGGAGATGGCAGTGTAGATATTTTCATGTTTATAGAGATGGCGGTGTAGATATTTCCATATTTATAGAGATAGCGGTGTAGATATTATCCATCTTTCTACAGATGGCGGTGTAGATATTTCCATGTTTATACAGATGGCGGTGTAGATATTTCCATACTTATACAGATGTCTGTGTAGATATTTCCATGTGTATACAGATGGTATTGTAGGTATTTCCATGTTTATACAGATGGTGGTGTAGATATTTCCATGTTTATTCAGATGACTGTGTAGATATTTCCATGTTTTTACAGATGGCAGTGTAGATATTTCAATGTTTATAGAGATGGCGCTGTAGATATTTCCATGTTTGTACAGATCGCAGTGTAGATATTTCCATGTTTATACAGATAGCGGTGTAGATATTTCCGGGTTTTTACAGATATCGGTGTAGATATTTCCATGTTTACACAGATTGCGGTGTAGATATTTCCATCTTTCTACAGATGGCATTGTAGATATTTCCATGTTTATGCAGATGGCAGTGTAGATATTTCCATGTTTATATAGATGGTGGTGTAGATATTACCATGTTTATACAGATAGCGGTGTAGATATTTCCATGTTTATACACATCGTGGTGAAGATATTTCCATGTTTATACAGATCGTGGTGTAGATATTTCCATGTTTATACAGATAGCGGTGTAGATATTTCCATGTTTATACAGATAGCGGTGTAGATATTTCCATGTTTATAGAGATAGCGGTGTAGGTATTTCCATGTTTATAGACATAGCGGTGTAGATATTTCCATGTTTATATAGATGGCGTTGTAGATATTTCCATGTTTATACCGATAGATATGTTGGTATTTCCACGTTTATACAGATAGCGATGTAGATATTTCCATGTTTATACAGCTCACGGTGCAGATATTTATATCTTTATACAGATGGCATTGTAGATATTTCCTTATTCACACAGATGGCGGTGTAGATGTTTCCATGTTTATACAGATGGCGGAGTAGTTTGTTCCATGTTTATGGAGATGGCAGTGTAGATATTTTCATGTTTATGCAGATGGCTGTGCAGATATTTCCATGTTTATAGAGATAGTAGTGTAGACATTTACATGTTTATACTGATGGCTGTGTAGGTATTTCCATGTGTATACAGATGGCATTGTAGATATTTCCATGTTTATACAGATGACTGTAGAGGTATTTCCATGTTTTACAGATGGCTGTGCAGATATTTCCATGTTTATAGAGATAGCGGTGTGGATATTTCCATGTTTGTACAGATGGCGTTGTTGATATTTCCATCTATACACAGATGGCCGTGTAGATATTTCCATGTTTATACAGATGGCAGCGTAGATATTTCCATGGACATGCAGATGGCGGTGTAGATATTTCCATGTTTATACAGATAGCGGTGTAGATATTTCCATGTTTATACAGATATCGGTGTGGATGTTTCCTTGTTTATACAGATCGCGGTGTAGATATTTCCAAGTTTATACAGATAGCGGTGTAGATATTTCCATGTTTATACAGATCGCGGTGTAGATATTTCCATGTTTACAGATCACGGTGTAGATATTTCCATGTTTATACAGATCGCGGTGTAGATATTTCCATGTTTATACAGATCGTGGTGAAGATATTTCCATGTTTATACAGATAGCGGTGTAGATATTTCCATGTTTCTACAGATGGCGGTGTAGATATTTCCATACTTATACAGATGTCTGTGTAGATATTTCCATGTGTATACATATGGTATTGTAGACATTTCCATGTTTTTACAGATATCGGTGTAGATATTTCCATGTTTACACAGATTGCGGTGTAGATATTTCCATCTTTCTGCAGATGGCATTGTAGATATTTCCATGTTTATGCAGATGGAGGTGTAGATATTTCCATGTTTATATAGATGGTGGTGTAGATATTACCATGTTTATACAGATAGCGGTGTAGATATTTCCATGTTTATACAGATCGTGGTGGAGGTATTTCCTTGTTTATACACATCGCGGTGTAGATATATCCATGTTTATACAGATAGCGGTGTAGATATTTCCATGTTTATACAGATAGCGGTGTCGATATTTCCATGTTTATAGAGATAGCGGTGTAGGTATTTCCATGTTTATAGACATAGCGGTGTAGATATTTCCATGTTTATATAGATGGCGTTGTAGATATTTCCATGTTTATAGCGATAGATATGTTGGTATTTCCACGTTTATAGAGATAGCCATGTAGATATTTCCATGTTTATACAGCTCGCGGTGCAGATATTTATATCTTTATACAGATGGCATTGTAGATATTTCCTTATTCACACAGATGGAGGTGTAGATGTTTCCATGTTTATACAGATGGCGGAGTAGTTTGTTTCATGTTCATGGAGATGGCAGTGTAGGTATTTTCATGTTTATAGAGATGGCGGTGTAGATATTTCCATGTTTATAGAGATAGCAGTGTAGATATTTACATGTTTATACAGATGGCTGTGTAGATATTTCCATGTGTATACAGATGGCATTGTAGATATTTCCATGTTTATACAGATGACTGTAGAGGTATTTCCATGTTTTACAGATGGCTGTGCAGATATTTCCATGTATATAGAGATAGCGGTGTAGATATTTCCATGTTTGTACAGATGGCGTTGTTGATATTTCCATCTATACACAGATGGCCGTGTAGATATTTCCATGTTTATACAGATGGCAGCGTAGATATTTCCATGGACATGCAGATGGCGGTGTAGATATTTCCATGTTAGTACAGATAGCCGTGTAGATATTTCCATGTTTTCACAGATGGTGGTGTAGATATTTCCGTGTTCATACACATGGCGGAGTAGATACTTCCATCTTTATGGAGATGGCAGTGTAGATATTTTCATGTTTATAGAGATGGCGGTGTAGATATTTCCATATTTCTAGAGATAGCGGTGTAGATATTTCCATCTTTCTACAGATGGCAGTGTAGATATTTCCATGTTTATACAGATGGAGGTGTAGATATTTCCATACTTATACAGATGTCTGTGTAGATATTTCCATGTGTATACAGATGGTATTGTAGGTATTTCCATGTTTATACAGATGGTGGTGTATTTATTTCCATGTTTATTCAGATGACTGTGTATATATTTCCATGTTTTCACAGATGGCAGTGTAGATATTTCAATGTTTATAGAGATGACGCTGTAGGTATTTCCATGTTTATACAGATCGCGGTGTAGGTATTTCCATGTTTATACAGATAGCGGTGTAGATATTTCCATGTTTTTACAGATATCGGTGTAGATATTTCCATGTTTACACAGATTGCGGTGTAGATATTTCCATCTTTCTACAGATGGCATTGTAGATATTTCCATGTTTATGCAGATGGCGGTGTAGATATTTCCATGTTTATATAGATGGTGGTGTAGATATTACCATGTTTATACAGATAGCGGTGTAGATATTTCCATGTTTATACAGATCGTGGTGAAGATATTTCCATGTTCATACAGATCGTGGTGTAGATATTTCCATGTTTATACAGATCGCGGTGTAGATATTTCCATGTTTATACAGATAGCGGTGTAGATATTTCCATGTTTATACAGATAGCGGTGTAGATATTTCCATATTTATAGAGATAGCGGTGTAGGTATTTCCATGTTTATAGACATAGCGGTGTAGATATTTCCATGTTTATATAGATGGCGTTGTAGATATTTCCATGTTTATACCGATAGATGTGTTGGTATTTACACGTTTATACAGACAGCGACGTAGATATTTCCATGTTTATACAGCTTGCGGTGCAGATATTTATATCTTTATACAAATGGCATTGTAGATATTTCCTTATTCACACAGATGGCGGTGTAGATGTTTCCATGTTTATACAGATGGCGGAGTAGTTAGTTCCATGTTTATGGAGATGGCAGTGTAGATATTTTCATGTTTATAGAGATGGCAGTGTAGATATTTCCATGTTTATAGAGATAGCAGTGTAGATATTTACATGTTTATGCAGATGGCTGTGTAGATATTTCCATGTGTATACAGATGGCATTGTAGATATTTCCATGTTTATACAGATGACTGTAGAGGTATTTCCATGTTTTACAGATGGCTGTGCAGATATTTCCATGTATATAGAGATAGCGTTGTAGATATTTCCATGTTTGTACCGATGGCGTTGTTGATATTTCCATCTATACACAGACGTCCGTGTAGATATTTCCATGTTTATACAGATGGCAGCGTAGATATTTCCATGGACATGGACATGGCGGTGTAGATATTTCCATGTTTGTACAGATAGCGGTGTAGGTATTTCCATGTTTTCACAGATGGTGGTGTAGATATTTCCGTGTTTATACACATGGCGGAGTAGATAGTTCCATCTTTATGGAGATGGCAGTGTAGATATTTTCATGTTTATAGAGATGGCGGTGTAGATATTTCCATATTTATAGAGATAACGGTGTAGATATTTCCATCTTTCTACAGATGGCAGTGTAGATATTTCCATGTTTATACAGATGGCGGTGTAGATATTTCCATACTTATACAGATGTCTGTGTAGATATTTCCATGTGTATACAGATGGTATTGTAGATATTTCCATGTTTATACAGATGGTGGTGTATTTATTTCCATGTTTATTCAGATGACTGTGTATATATTTCCATGTTTTTACAGATGGCAGTGTAGATATTTCAATGTTGATAGAGATGACGCTGTAGATATTTCCATGTTTATACAGATCGCGGTGTAGATATTTCCATGTTTATACAGATAGCGGTGTAGATATTTCCATGTTTTTACAGATATCGGTGTAGATATTTCCATGTTTACACAGATTGCGGTGTAGATATTTCCATCTTTCTACAGATGGCATTGTAGATATTTCCATGTTTATGCAGATGGCGGTGTTGATATTTCCATGTTTATATAGATGGTGGTGTAGATATTACCATGTTTATACAGATAGCGGTGTAGATATTTCCGTGTTTATACAGATAGTGGTGAAGATATTTCCATGTTCATACAGATCGTGGTGTAGATATTTCCATGTTTATACAGATCGCGGTGTAGATATTTCCATGTTTATACAGATAGCGGTGTAGATATTTCCATGTTTATACAGATAGCGGTGTAGATATTTCCATATTTATAGAGATAGCGGTGTAGGGATTTCCATGTTTATAGACGTAGCGGTGTAGATATTTCCATGTTTATATAGATGGCGTTGTAGATATTTCCATGTTTATACCGATAGATGTGTTGGTATTTCCACGTTTATAGAGATAGCGATGTAGACATTTCCATGTTTATACAGCTCGCGGTGCAGATATTTATATCTTTATACAGATGGCATTGTAGATATTTCCTTATTCACACAGATGGCGGTGTAGATGTTTCCATGTTTATACAGATGGCGGAGTAGTTAATTTCATGTTTATGGAGATGGCAGTGTAGATATTTTCATATTTATAGAGATGGCGTTGTAGATATTTCCATGTTTATAGAGATAACAGTGTAGATATTTACATGTTTATACAGATGGCTGTGTAGATATTTCCATGTGTATACAGATGGCATTGTAGATATTTCCATGTTCATACAGATGAATGTAGAGGTATTTCCATGTTTTACAGATGGCTGTGCAGATATTTGCATGTTTATAGAGATAGAGGTGAAGATATTTCCATGTTTGTACAGATGGCGTTGTTGATATTTCCATCTATACACAGATGGCCGTGTAGATATTTCCATGTTTATACAGATGGCACCGTAGATATTTCCATGGACATGCAGATGGCGGTGTAGATATTTCCATGTTTGTACTGATAGCGGTGTAGATATTTCCATGTTTTCACAGATGGTGGTGTAGATATTTCCGTGTTTATACAGATAGCGGTGTAGATATTTCCATGTTTTTACAGATATCGGTGTAGATATTTCCATGTTTACACAGATTGCGGTGTAGATATTTCCATCTTTCTGCAGATGGCATTGTAGATATTTCCATGTTTATGCAGATGGCGGTGTTGATATTTCCATGTTTATATAGATGGTGGTGTAGATATTACCATGTTTATACAGATAGCGGTGTAGATATTTCCATGTTTATACAGATCGTGGTGAAGATATTTCCATGTTCATACAGATCGTGGTGTAGATATTTCCATGTTTGTACAGATCGTGGTGTAGATATTTCCATGTTTATACAGATAGCGGTGTAGATATTTCCATGTTTATACAGATAGCGGTGTAGATATTTCCATATTTATAGAGATAGCGGTGTAGGTATTTCCATGTTTATAGACATTGCGGTGTAGATATTTCCATGTTTATGTAGATGGCGTTGTAGATATTTCCATGTTTATACCGATAGATATGTTGGTATTTCCACGTTTATACAGATAGCGATGTAGATATTTCCATGTTTATACAGCTCACGGTGCAGATATTCATATCTTTATACAGATGGCATTGTAGATATTTCCTTATTCACACAGATGGCGGTGTAGATGTTTCCATGTTTATACAGATGGCGGAGTAGTTAGTTCCATGTTTATGGAGATGGCAGTGTAGATATTTTCATGTTTATAGAGATGGCGGTGTAGACATTTCCATGTTTACAGAGATAGAGGTGTAGATATTTCCATATTTGCACAGATTGCGGTGTACATATTTGCATGTTTATACAGATAGCGGTGTAGATATTTCCATGGTTATACAGATAGCAGTGTAGATATTTCCATGTATATACAGATAGCAGTGTAGATATTTCCATGTTTATACAGATAGCGGTGTAGATATATCCATGTTTATGCTGATTGCGGTGAAGATATTTCCCTGTTTATACAGATAGCAGTGTAGATATTTCCATATTTACAGAGATAGAGATGTAGATATTTCCATATTTGCACATATTGTGGTGTACATATTTCCACGTTTATACAGATAGCGGTGTAGATATTTCAATGTTTATAGAGTTTGCGGTTTAGTTATTTCCATGTTTATACAGATGGCAGTGTAGATATTTCCATGTTTATACAGAAGGCGGTGAAGATATTTCCATGTTTTTAGGGATAGCCATGTAGATATTTCCATGTTTATACAGATAGTGGTGTTGACATTTCCATGTTTATAGAGATAGCGGTGTAGATATTTCCATATTTATACAGATAGCGGAGTAGATATTTCCATGTTTATACATATAGCAGTGTAGATATTAACATGTTTATACAGATAGCTGTGTAGATATATCCATGTTTATACAGATTGTGGTGTAAATATTTCCATGTTTATACAGATAGCGGTGTAGGTATTTCTATGTTTATACAGACAGTGGTGTAGATATATCCATGTTTACAGAGGCAGAGGTGTAGATATTTCTATATTCACACAGATTGCGGTGTACATATTTCCATGTTTACACAGACAGCTGTGAAGATATTTCCATGTTTACACAGATAGTGTTGTAGATATTTCCATGTTTATAGAGATTGCAGTGTAGATATTTCCATGTTTATAAAGACAGCGGTGTAGATATTTCCATGTTTATACAGATAGCGGTGGAGATATTTCCATGTTTATATAGATAGCGCTGTAGATATTTGCATGTTTATACAGATAGCGTTTTAGATATTTCCATGTTTATACAGATGGCGGTGTAGATATTTCCATGTTTATACAGATATCAGTTTAGATATTTCCATGTTTATACACATAGCTGTGTTGTTATTTCCATGTTTATACAGATAGCAGTGTAGATTGTTCCATGTTTATGGAGATGGCGATGTAAATATTTTCCTGTTTACAGAGATGGTGGTGTAGATACTTCCATGTTTATACTGATGACTGTGTAGATATTTCCATGTATAAACAGATGGCGGAGTAGATATTTCCATGCTTATACAGATAAAGGTGTAGAAATTTCCATGTTCATACAGACAGCGGTGTAGATATTTCCATGTTCATTCAGAAGGCGGTGTAGATATTTCCATGTTTACAGAGATGGCAGTGTAGATATTTCTATGTTTATAGAGATAGCGGTGTAGTTATTTCCAAGTGAATAGAGATAGTGGTGTAGGTATTTCCATGTTTATAGAGATAGTGGGGTAGATATTTCCATGTTTATTCAGATAGCGTAGAAGTTATTTCCATGTTTATACAGATGGTGGTGTAGATAGTTTCATGTTTATGGAGATGGCCGTGTAAATATTTTCACGTTTATAGAGATGGCGGTGTAGATATTTCCATGTTTATAGAGATAGTGGTGTAGATAATTCCGTGTTTATACAGATGGCGGTGTAGATATTTCCATGCTTATACAGATGGCAGTGTAGATATATCCATGTTTATACAGATAGCGGTGGAGATATTTCCATATTTATATAGATAGCGTTGTAGATATTTCCATGTTTATACAGACAGCGGTGTAGATATTTCCATGTTTATACAGATAGTGGTGTTCGTATTTCCATGTTTATACAACTAGCAATGTAGATATTTCCGTGTTTATACAGCTCGCGGTGTTGTTTTTTCCATTTTTATAGAGATGGCAGCGTAGATAATTCCCTGTTTTTACAGAAAGCGGTGTAGATACTTCCATGTTTATACAGATGGTGGTGTAGATATTTCCATGTTTATGGAGATCACGGTGCAGATATTTTCAGGTTTATAGAGATGGCGGTGTAGATTTTTCCACGTATATAGAGATGGCGGTGTAGATATTTCCATGTTCATAGAGATAGCGGTGTAGGTATTTCCGTGTTTATAGAGATGGCGGTGAGGATATTTCCATGTCAATGCAGATGGCTGTGTAGATATTTCCATGTGCATACAGATGGCAGTGTAGATGTTTCCATGTTTAAGCAGATGGTGATGTCGACATTTCCAAGTTTATAGAGATGACTGTGTAGATATTTCCATGTTTATACAGTTGGTGGTGTAGGTATTTCCATGTTTATAGAGATAGTGGTGTAGATATTTCCATGTTTATACAGATAGCGGCGTAGGTATTTCCATGTTTATGGAGATAGCGGTGCAGATATTTCCATATTTATACAGAGGGCTTTGTAGATATTACTATGTTCATACAGATTGCGGTGTTGATATTTCCAAGTTTATACAGATGGCTCGGTAGATATTTCCATGTTTATACAGATGGCAGTGTAGATATTTCCATATTTATAGAAATATCCATTTAGACATTTCCATATTTATAGAAATATCCATGTAGATATTTCCATGTTTAAACAGATAGTGGTGTAGACATTTCCATGTTTATAGAGATAGCGGTGTATATATTTCCATATTTATACAGATAGCGGTGTAGATATTTCCATGTTTATACAGATAGCGGTGTAGATGTTTCCATGTTTATACAGATACCGGTGTAGCTATTTCCATGTTTACAGAGATAGAGTTGTAGATAGTTCCATATTTGCACAGATTGCCGAGTAGATATTTCCACATTCACAGAGATAACGGTGTACATATTTGCATGTTTACACAGAGAGCTGAGTAGATATTTCCATGTTTACACAGATAGTGTTGTAGATATTTCCATGTTTATACAGATAACGGTGTAGATATTTCCACGTTTATAGAGATGGCGGTGTAGATACATCCTTTTTTATGTAGAAGGCGATGTAGATTTTTCCATGTTTATAGAGATGGCGGTGTATACCTTTCCATGTTTATAGAGATAGCGGTATAGATATTTCCTTGTTTACAGAGATAGCGGTGTAGGTATTTCCATGTTTATAGAGATAGCAGAGTAGATATTTCCATGTTTATGCAGATAGCGTTGTAGACATTTCCAAGTTTATACAGATAGCGGTGTTGGTATTTCCAAGTTTATATATATAGCGGTGTAGATATTTCCATGTTTACATAGCTCGCGGTGTAGATATTTACATTTTATACAGATGGTAGTGTAGATATTTCCATATTTATACAGAGGACGGTGTACATAGTTCCATGTTTATGGAAATGGCAGTGTAGATATTTCCATGTTTTTAGAGATAGTGGTGCAGGTATCTCCATGTTTATAGAGATAACGGTGTAGATATTTCCATGTGTATACAGATGGCAGTGTAGGTATTTCCATGTTTATACAGATGGCAGTGTAGATATTTCCATGTTTATAAAGATAGCGGTGTAGACATATCCATGTTTACAGAGATTGCGGTGTAGCTATTTCCATGTTCATACAGATAGCGTTGTAGATCTGTATACGGTGAAGATATTTCCATGTTTTTAGTGATAGCCATGTAGATATTTCCATGTATATACAGATAGCGGTGTTGACATTTCCATGTTTATATAGATAGCGGTGTAGATATTTACATATTTATACAGATAGCGGAGTAGACATTTCCAAGTTAATACAGATAGCAGTGTAGATATTTCCATGTTTATACAGATAGCGGTGAAGATATATCCATGTTTATACAGACTGTGGTGTAGATATTTCCATGTTTATAAAGATAGCGGTGTAGATATTTCCATGTTTATAAAGATAGTGGTGTAGGTATTTCCACGTTTACAGAGACAGAGGTGTAGATATTTCCATCT
This sequence comes from Pan paniscus, assembly GCF_029289425.2. NCBI lineage: Eukaryota > Metazoa > Chordata > Mammalia > Primates > Hominidae > Pan > Pan paniscus. Next base: position 2,449,825 of record NC_073255.2, on the reverse strand, counting down.
TCACACAGATTGCGGTGTACATATTTCCATGTTTACACAGACAGCTCTGTAGGTATTTCCATGTTTACACAGATAGTGTTGTAGATATTTCCATGTTTACAAATATAGCGGTGTACATGTTTCCATGTTTATACAGATAGCGGTGGAGATATTTCCATGTTTATACAGATAGCGCTGTAGATATTTGCATGTTTATGCAGATAGCGGTGTAGATATTTCCAGGTTTATACAGATAGCGGTGTAGATATTTCCATGTTTATACAGATAGCGGTGGAGATATTTCCATATTTATACAGATAGCAATGTAGATATTTGAATGTTTATACAGATAGCGGTCTAGATATTTCCACGTTTATACAGATAGCGGTGTAGATATTTCCATGTTTACACAGATAGCGGTGTAGATATTTCCATGTTTATACTGATAGCGGTGGAGATATTTTCAAGTTTATACAGATAGCAGTGGACGTATTTTTATGTTTATAGTGATGTCGGTGTAGATATTTCCAAGTATATACAGATAGCGTTGTAGATATATCCGTGTTTATACAGATAGCGGTGCAGGTATTTCCATGTGTATAGAGATAGCGGTGTAGATATTTCCATGTTTATACAGATGGCTGTGTAGATATTTCTATGTGTATACAGGTGGCAGTGTAGATATTTCCATGTTTATACAGATGGGGGTGTAGATATTTCCATGTTTATACGGAAGAATGTGTAGATATTTCCATGTTTTTTACAGATGGCGAAGTAAATATTTCCATGTTACACAGATAGCGGTGTGGATATTTCCATGTTTATACAGATAGCGATGTAGATATATCCAGGTTTATAGAGATGGCTGTGTAGATATTTCCATGTTTATACAGATTGCAGTGTAGATATTTCCATGTTTATACAGATAGTGGGGTAGATATTTCTATGTTTATACAGATGATTGTGTAGGTATTTCCATGTTTATACATATGGCGGTGTAGACATTTCCATGTTTATAGAGATAGCGGTGTAGATATTTCCATATTTATACAGATAGCGGTGTAGATATTTCCATGTTTATACAGATAGCGGTGTAGATGTTTCCATGTTTATACAGATAGCGGTGTAGATATATCCATGTTTATACAGATCGTGGTGTAGATATTTCCATGTTTATACAGATAGCGGTGTAGATATTTCCAAGTTTATACAGATAGTGGTGTAGATATTTCCATGTTTACAGAGACAGAGGTGTAGATATTTCCATCTTCATGCAGATTGCGGTGTACATATTTCCATGTTTACACAGACAGCTGTGTAGTTATTTCCATGTTTACACAGATAGTGTTGTAGATATTTCCATGTTTATAGAGATTGCAGTGTAGATATTTCCAGGTTTATAAATATAGCGGTGTAGATATTTCCATGTTTATACAGATAGCGGTGGAGATATTTCCATGTTTATACAGATAGCGCTGTAGATATTTGCATGTTTATGCAGATAGCGGTGTAGATATTTCCAGGTTTATACAGATAGCGGTGTAGATATTTCCATGTTTATGCAGATAGCGGTGGAGATATTTCCATATTTATACAGATAGCAATGTAGATATTTGAATGTTTATACAGATAGCGGTCTAGATATTTCCACGTTTATACAGATAGCGGTGTAGATATTTCCTTCTTTATACAGACAGCGGTGTAGTTATTTCCATGTTTATACAGATAGCGGTGGAGATATTTTCAAGTTTATACAGATAGCAGTGGATGTATTTTTATGTTTATAGTGATGTCGGTGTACATATTTCCAAGTATATACAGATAGCTGTGTAGATATTTCCGTGTTTATACAGATAGCGGTGCAGGTATTTCCATGTGTATAGAGATAGCGGTGTAGATATTTCCATGTTTATACAGATGGCTGTGTAGATATTTCCATGTGTATACAGGTGGCAGTGTAGATATTTCCATGTTTATACAGATGAGGGGGTAGATATTTCCATGTTTATACGGAAGAATGTGTAGATATTTCCATGTTTTTTATAGATGGAGGAGTAAATATTTCCATGTTACACAGATAGCGGTGTGGATATTTCCATGTTTATACAGATAGCGATGTAGATATATCCATGTTTATAGAGATTGCTGTGTAGATATTTCCATGTTTATACAGATTGCAGTGTAGATATTTCCATGTTTATACAGATAGTGGGGTAGATATTTCTATGTTTATACAGATGATTGTGTAGGTATTTCCATGTTTATACAAATGGCGGTGTAGACATTTCCATGTTTATAGAGATAGCGGTGTAGATATTTCCATATTTATACAGATAGCGGTGTAGATATTTCCATGTTTATACAGATAGCATTGTAGATATTTCCATGTTTATACAGATAGCTGTGTAGATGTTTCCATGTTTATACAGATAGCGGTGTAGATATATCCATCTTTATACAGATCGTGGTGTAGATATTTCCATGTTTATACAGATAGCGGTGTAGATATTTCCATGTTTATACAGATAGCGGTGTAGATATATCCATGTTTATGCTGATTGCGGTGTAGATATTTCCCTGTTTATACAGATAGCAGTGTAGATATTTCCATATTTACAGAGATAGAGGTGTAGATATTTCCATATTTGCACAGATTGTGGTGTACATATTTCCACGTTTATGCAGATAGCGGTGTAGATATTTCAATGTTTATAGAGTTTGCGGTTTAGTTATTTCCATGTTTATACAGATGGCAGTGTAGATATTTCCATGTTTATACAGAAGGCGGTGTAGATATTTCCAAGTTTTTAGGGATAGCCATGAAGATATTTCCATGTTTATACAGATAGCGGTGTTGACATTTCCATGTTTATAGAGATAGCGGTGTAGATATTTCCATATTTATACAGATAGCGGAGTAGATATTTCCATGTTTATACAGATAGCAGTGTAGATATTAACATGTTTATACAGATAGCAGTGTAGATATATCCATGTTTATACAGATTGTGGTGTAAATATTTCCATGTTTATACAGATAGCGGTGTAGATATTTCCATGTTTATACAGATAGTGGAGTAGATATTCCCATGTTTATATAGCTCGCGGTGTTGTTATTTCCATCTTTTTAGAGATGGCAGTGTAGATAATTCCGTGTTTTTACAGATAGCGGTATAGATACTTCCGTGTTTATACAGATGGTGGTGTAGATATTTCCATGTTTATGGAGATCACGGTGCAGATATTTTCAGGTTTATAGAGATGGCGGTGTAGATTTTTCCACGTATATAGAGATGGCGGTGTAGATATTTCCATGTTTATAGAGATAGCGGTGTAGGTATTTCCGTGTTTATAGAGATGGCGGTGAGGATATTTCCATGTCAATGCAGATGGCTGTGTAGATATTTCCATGTGCATAAAGATGGCAGTGTAGATGTTTCCATGTTTAAGCAGATGGTGGTGTCGACATTTCCATGTTTATAGAGATGACTGTGTAGATATTTCCATGTTTATACAGAGGGTTGTGTAGGTATTTCCATGTTTATAGAGATAGTGGTGTAGATATTTCCATGTTTATACAGATAGAGGTGTAGGTATTTCCGTGTTTATAGAGATAGCAGTGCAGATATTTCCATATTAATACAGATAGCTTTATAGATATTACTATGTTTATACAGATCGCGGTGTAGATATGTCCATGTTTATAGAGATGGCGGTGTAGATATTTCCATGTTTATACAGATATCGGTGTAGATATTTCCATGTTTATACAGATAGCGGTGTAGATATTACCATGTTTACACAGATAGCGGTGTAGGTATTTCCATCTTTGAACAGATTGCGGTGTGGATATTTCCATGTTTATTCAGATAGCGTTGTAGATATTTCCATGTTTATACAGATAGCTCTGTAGACATTTCCATGTTTACACAATTAGCATTATAGATATTTCCATGTTTATAGAGATAGTGGTTTAGGTATTTCCATGTTTATACAGATAGCTGTGTTTTTATTTCCATGTTTATACAGATAGCGGTGTAGATTGTTCCATGTTTATGGAGATGGCGGTGTAGATGTTTTCATGTTTATAGAGATGGTGGTGTAGATATTTCCATTTTTATAGAGATGACTGTGTAGATATTTCCATGTTTATACAGATGGCGGTGTAGATATTTCCATGTTTATACAGATAGCGGTGTAGATATTTCCTTGTTTATAGAGATCGTGTTGTAGATGTTTCTATGTTTATACAGAGAGCCGTGTAGATATTTCCATGTTTATACAGGTAGCGGTGTTCATATTTCCATGTTTATACAGATTGTGGTGTAGATATTTCCATTTTCCTCAGATGGCAGTTTAGATATTTCCATGTTTATACACATGGCGGTGTAGACATTTCCATGTTCATTCAGAAGGCGGTATAGATATTTCCATGTTTACAGAGATGGCGGTGTTGATATTTCTATGTTTATAGAGATAGCGTTGTAAATATATCCATGTGTATAGAGATGGTGGTGTAGGTATTTCCATGTTTATAATGACGGTGGTGTAGATATTTCCATGTTTATTTAGATAGTGGTGTAGGTATTTCCATGTTTATACAGATGTCGGTGTAGATAGTTCCATGTTTATGGACATGGCCATGTAGATATTTCCATGTTTATACAAATAGCGGTGTAGACATTTCCATGTGTATAGAGATAGTGGTGTAGGTATTTCCATATTTATACAGATAGCGGAGTAGTTATTTCCATGTTTATACAGATAGTGATGTAGATATTTCCATGTTTATACAGATAGCTGTGTAGATATATCCATGTTTATACAGATTGTGGTGTAGATATTTCCATGTTTATACAGATAGCGGTGTAGAAATTTCCATGTTTATACAGGAGTGGTGTAGATATTTCCATGTTAACAGAGATAGAGGTGTAGATATTTCCATGTTTATACGGATAGCGGTGTAGGTATTTCCATGTTTATACAGATAGCTTTGGAGATATTTCCATGTGTATACAGATGGCTGTGTAGATATTTCCATGTTTCTACAGATGACGGTGTAGATATTTCCATATTTTTACAGATGGCGTTGTAGATATTTCCAGGTTTATAAAGATAGCGGTTTAGCTATTTCCATGTTTATTCAGATAGCGATGTAGATATTTCCATGTTTATAGAGATGGCTGTGTAGATATTTCCATGTTTATACAGATGGCAGTGTAGATATTTCCGTGTTTATACAGATAGTGGTGTGGATGTTTCTATGTTTAAACAGTTGACTGTGAATTTATTTCCTTGTTTATACAGGTGGCGGTGTAGATATTTCCCATTTTATACAGATCGTGGTGTAGATATTTCCATGTTTATACAGACAGCGGTGTAGATATATCCATGTTTATATAGATAGTGGAGTAGATATTTCCATATTTACAGAGATAGATGTGTAGGTATTTCCATATTTCCACAGATTGTGGTGTAGATATTTCCACCTTTATACAGATAGCGGTGTAGATATTTCCATGTTTACACAAATAACGGTGTAGATATTTCCATCTTTATACAGATGACTTTGTAGATATTTCCATGTGTATACAAATGGCAGTGTAGATATTTCCATGTTTATGCAGATAGCGGTGTGGCTATTTCCATGTTTATAGAGGTAGCATTGTAGATATTTCCATGTTTATAGAGATGGTGGTGTAGATATTTCGAAGTTTATGCAGGTAGCGGTGTAGATATTTCCATGTTTACAGAGATAGCGGTGAAGATAGTTCCATATTTATAAAGATAGCGGTGTAGTTATTTCCATGTTTACAGAGATAGCGGTGAAGATATTCCCATATTTATAAAGATAGCGGTGTAAATATTTGTATGTTTATTCAGATGGTGGTGTAGATATTTCCATGTTTATACAGATAGCGGTGTAGATATTTCCATGTTTATACAGATAGCGGTGTAGATATTTCCATGTTTATACAGAGAACGGTGGAGATAATTCCATGTTTATACAGATAGCGGTGGAGATATTTCAATGTTTATAGAGATGGTGGTGTAGATATTTTCAAGTATATGCAGATAGCGGTGTAGATATTTCCATGTTTATAGAGATAGTGGTGTAGATATTTCCATGTTTATACAGATAGCAGTGTAGATATTTCCGTGTTAACAGAGATAGCGGTGTAGATACTTCCATATTTATAGAGATAGCGGTGTAGATATTTGTAGGTTTATTCAGATGGCGGTGTTGATATTTCCATGTTTATACAGAGAGCGGTGTGGACATTTCCATGTTTATAGAGATAGCTGTGTAGATATTTCCATATTTATACAGATAACGGAGGAGATATTTCCATGTTTAAACAGATAGTTGTGTAGATATTTCCATGTTTATACAGATAGCGGTGTAGATATATCCATGTTTATACAGATTCTGGTGTAGATATTTCCATGTTTATACAGATAGCGGTGTCGATATTTCCATGCTTATACAGAGAGTTATGTAGATATTACCATGTTTACAGAGATAGAGGTGTAGATATTTCCATATTTGCACAGATTGCGGTGTAGATATTTCCATCTTCACACAGATTGCGGTGAACATATTTCCATGTTTACACAGACAGCGGTGTAGATATTTCCATGTTTACACAGATACTGTGGTAGATATTTCCATGTTTATAGAGATTGCGGTGTAGATATTTCCATGTTTATACAGACAGCGGTGTATATATTTCCATGTTTATACAGATAGCGGTATAGATATTTCCATGTTTATGCAGAGAGTGGAGGAGATATTTCCATGTTTATACAGATAGCGGTGGACATATTTCCATGTTTCTAGAGATGGTGGTGTAGATATTTCAAAGTTTATGCAGGTCGCGGTGTAGATATTTCCATGTTTATAGAGATAGCGGTGTAGATATGTCCATGTTTATACAGGTAGCAGTGTAGATATTTCCATGTTTACAGAGATATCGGTGTAGATATTTCCATATTTATACATATAGCGGATTAGATATTTGTATGTTTTTTCAGATGGTGGTGTAGATATTTTCATGTTTATACAGATAGCGGTGTGGCTATTACCATGTTTATACAGATGGCAGTGTAGATATATCCATGTTTATACAGATAGCGGTGTAGATATTTCCATGTTTATACAGATAGCTTTGGAGATATTTCCATGTGTATACAGATGGCTGTGTAGATATTTCCATGTTTCTACTGATGACTGTGTAGATATTTCCATATTTTTACAGATGGCGTTGTAGATATTTCCAGGTTTATACAGATAGCGGTTTAGCTATTTCCATGTTTATTCAGATAGCGATGTAGATATATCCATGTTTATAGAGATGGCTGTGTAGATATTTCCATGTTTATACAGATTGCAGTGTAGATATTTCCATGTTTATACAGATAGTGGGGTAGATATTTCTATGTTTATACAGATGATTGTGTAGGTATTTCCATGTTTATACATATGGCGGTGTAGACATTTCCATGTTTATAGAGATAGCGGTGTAGATATTTCCATATTTATACAGATAGCGGTGTAGATATTTCCATGTTTATACAGATAGCGGTGTAGATATATCCATGTTTATACAGATCGTGGTGTAGATATTTCCATGTTTATACAGATAGCGGTGTAGATATTTCCAAGTTTATACAGATAGTGGTGTAGATATTTCCATGTTTACAGAGACAGAGGTGTAGATATTTCCATCTTCATGCAGATTGCGGTGTACATATTTCCATGTTTACACAGACAGCTGTGTAGTTATTTCCATGTTTACACAGATAGTGTTGTAGATATTTCCATGTTTATAGAGATTGCAGTGTAGATATTTCCAGGTTTATAAATATAGCGGTGTAGATATTTCCATGTTTATACAGATAGCGGTGGAGATATTTCCATGTTTATACAGATAGCGCTGTAGATATTTGCATGTTTATGCAGATAACGGTGTAGATATTTCCAGGTTTATACAGATAGCGGTGTAGATATTTCCATGTTTATGCAGATAGCGGTGGAGATATTTCCATATTTATACAGATAGCAATGTAGATATTTGAATGTTTATACAGATAGCAGTCTAGATATTTCCACGTTTATACAGATAGCGGTGTAGATATTTCCTTCTTTATACAGACAGCGGTGTAGTTATTTCCATGTTTATACAGATAGCGGTGGAGATATTTTCAAGTTTATACAGATAGCAGTGGATGTATTTTTATGTTTATAGTGATGTCGGTGTACATATTTCCAAGTATATACAGATAGCTGTGTAGATATTTCCGTGTTTATACAGATAGCGGTGCAGGTATTTCCATGTGTATAGAGATAGCGGTGTAGATATTTCCATGTTTATACAGATGGCTGTGTAGATATTTCCATGTGTATACAGGTGGCAGTGTAGATATTTCCATGTTTATACAGATGAGGGGGTAGATATTTCCATGTTTATACGGAAGAATGTGTAGATATTTCCATGTTTTTTATAGATGGAGGAGTAAATATTTCCATGTTACACAGATAGCGGTGTGGATATTTCCATGTTTATACAGATAGCGATGTAGATATATCCATGTTTATAGAGATTGCTGTGTAGATATTTCCATGTTTATACAGATTGCAGTGTAGATATTTCCATGTTTATACAGATAGTGGGGTAGATATTTCTATGTTTATACAGATGATTGTGTAGGTATTTCCATGTTTATACAAATGGCGGTGTAGACATTTCCATGTTTATAGAGATAGCGGTGTAGATATTTCCATATTTATACAGATAGCGGTGTAGATATTTCCATGTTTATACAGATAGCGGTGTAGATATTTCCATGTTTATACAGATAGCTGTGTAGATGTTTCCATGTTTATACAGATAGCGGTGTAGATATATCCATCTTTATACAGATCGTGGTGTAGATATTTCCATGTTTATACAGATAGCGGTGTAGATATTTCCATGTTTATACAGATAGCGGTGTAGATATATCCATGTTTATGCTGATTGCGGTGTAGATATTTCCCTGTTTATACAGATAGCAGTGTAGATATTTCCATATTTACAGAGATAGAGGTGTAGATATTTCCATATTTGCACAGATTGTGGTGTACATATTTCCACGTTTATGCAGATAGCGGTGTAGATATTTCAATGTTTATAGAGTTTGCGGTTTAGTTATTTCCATGTTTATACTGATGGCAGTGTAGATATTTCCATGTTTATACAGAAGGCGGTGTAGATATTTCCAAGTTTTTAGGGATAGCCATGAAGATATTTCCATGTTTATACAGATAGCGGTGTTGACATTTCCATGTTTATAGAGATAGCAGTGTAGATATTTCCATATTTATACAGATAGCGGAGTAGATATTTCCATGTTTATACAGATAGCAGTGTAGATATTAACATGTTTATACAGATAGCAGTGTAGATATATCCATGTTTATACAGATTGTGGTGTAAATATTTCCATGTTTATTCAGATAGCGGTGTAGATATTTCCATGTTTATACAGATAGTGGAGTAGATATTCCCATGTTTATATAGCTCGCGGTGTTGTTATTTCCATCTTTTTAGAGATGGCAGTGTAGATAATTCCATGTTTTTACAGATAGCGGTATAGATACTTCCGTGTTTATACAGATGGTGGTGTAGATATTTCCATGTTTATGGAGATCACGGTGCAGATATTTTCAGTTTTATAGAGATGGCGGTGTAGATTTTTCCACGTATATAGAGATGGCGGTGTATATATTTCCATGTTTATAGAGATAGCGGTGTAGGTATTTCCGTGTTTATAGAGATGGCGGTGAGGATATTTCCATGTCAATGCAGATGGCTGTGTAGATATTTCCATGTGCATAAAGATGGCAGTGTAGATGTTTCCATGTTTAAGCAGATGGTGGTGTCGACATTTCCATGTTTATAGAGATGACTGTGTAGATATTTCCATGTTTATACAGAGGGTTGTGTAGGTATTTCCATGTTTATAGAGATAGTGGTGTAGATATTTCCATGTTTATACAGATAGAGGTGTAGGTATTTCCGTGTTTATAGAGATAGCAGTGCAGATATTTCCATATTAATACAGATAGCTTTATAGATATTACTATGTTTATACAGATCGCGGTGTAGATATGTCCATGTTTATAGAGATGGCGGTGTAGATATTTCCATGTTTATACAGATATCGGTGTAGATATTTCCATGTTTATACAGATAGCGGTGTAGATATTACCATGTTTACACAGATAGCGGTGTAGGTATTTCCATCTTTGAACAGATTGCGGTGTGGATATTTCCATGTTTATTCAGATAGCGTTGTAGATATTTCCATGTTTATACAGATAGCTCTGTAGACATTTCCATGTTTACACAATTAGCATTATAGATATTTCCATGTTTATAGAGATAGTGGTTTAGGTATTTCCATGTTTATACAGATAGCTGTGTTTTTATTTCCATGTTTATACAGATAGCGGTGTAGATTGTTCCATGTTTATGGAGATGGCGTTGTAGATGTTTTCATGTTTATAGAGATGGTGGTGTAGATATTTCCATTTTTATAGAGATGACTGTGTAGATATTTCCATGTTTATACAGATGGCGGTGTAGATATTTCCATGCTTATACAGATAGCGGTGTAGATATTTCCTTGTTTATAGAGATCGTGTTGTAGATGTTTCTATGTTTATACAGAGAGCCGTGTAGATATTTCCATGTTTATACAGGTAGCGGTGTTCATATTTCCATGTTTATACAGATTGTGGTGTAGATATTTCCATTTTCCTCAGATGGCAGTTTAGATATTTCCATGTTTATACACATGGCGGTGTAGACATTTCCATGTTCATTCAGAAGGCGGTATAGATATTTCCATGTTTACAGAGATGGCGGTGTTGATATTTCTATGTTTATAGAGATAGCGGTGTAAATATATCCATGTGTATAGAGATGGTGGTGTAGGTATTTCCATGTTTATAATGACGGTGGTGTAGATATTTCCATGTTTATTTAGATAGTGGTGTAGGTATTTCCATGTTTATACAGATGTCGGTGTAGATAGTTCCATGTTTATGGACATGGCCATGTAGATATTTCCATGTTTATACAAATAGCGGTGTAGACATTTCCATGTGTATAGAGATAGTGGTGTAGGTATTTCCATATTTATACAGATAGCGGAGTAGTTATTTCCATGTTTATACAGATAGTGATGTAGATATTTCCATGTTTATACAGATAGCTGTGTAGATATATCCATGTTTATACAGATTGTGGTGTAGATATTTCCATGTTTATACAGATAGCGGTGTAGAAATTTCCATGTTTATACAGGAGTGGTGTAGATATTTCCATGTTAACAGAGATAGAGGTGTAGATATTTCCATGTTTATACGGATAGCGGTGTAGGTATTTCCATGTTTATACAGATAGCTTTGGAGATATTTCCATGTGTATACAGATGGCTGTGTAGATATTTCCATGTTTCTACAGATGACGATGTAGATATTTCCATATTTTTACAGATGGCGTTGTAGATATTTCCAGGTTTATAAAGATAGCGGTTTAGCTATTTCCATGTTTATTCAGATAGCGATGTAGATATTTCCATGTTTATAGAGATGGCTGTGTAGATATTTCCATGTTTATACAGATGGCAGTGTAGATATTTCCGTGTTTATACAGATAGTGGTGTGGATGTTTCTATGTTTAAACAGTTGACTGTGAATTTATTTCCTTGTTTATACAGGTGGCGGTGTAGATATTTCCCATTTTATACAGATCGTGGTGTAGATATTTCCATGTTTATACAGACAGCGGTGTAGATATATCCATGTTTATATAGATAGTGGAGTAGATATTTCCATATTTACAGAGATAGATGTGTAGATATTTCCATATTTCCACAGATTGTGGTGTAGATATTTCCACCTTTATACAGATAGCGGTGTAGATATTTCCATGTTTACACAAATAACGGTGTAGATATTTCCATCTTTATACAGATGACTTTGTAGATATTTCCATGTGTATACAAATGGCAGTGTAGATATTTCCATGTTTATGCAGATAGCGGTGTGGCTATTTCCATGTTTATAGAGGTAGCATTGTAGATATTTCCATGTTTATAGAGATGGTGGTGTAGATATTTCGAAGTTTATGCAGGTAGCGGTGTAGATATTTCCATGTTTACAGAGATAGCGGTGAAGATAGTTCCATATTTATAAAGATAGCGGTGTAGTTATTTCCATGTTTACAGAGATAGCGGTGAAGATATTCCCATATTTATAAAGATAGCGGTGTAAATATTTGTATGTTTATTCAGATGGTGGTGTAGATATTTCCATGTTTATACAGATAGCGGTGTAGATATTTCCATGTTTATACAGATAGCGGTGTAGATATTTCCATGTTTATACAGAGAACGGTGGAGATAATTCCATGTTTATACAGATAGCGGTGGAGATATTTCAATGTTTATAGAGATGGTGGTGTAGATATTTTCAAGTATATGCAGATAGCGGTGTAGATATTTCCATGTTTATAGAGATAGTGGTGTAGATATTTCCATGTTTATACAGATAGCAGTGTAGATATTTCCGTGTTAACAGAGATAGCGGTGTAGATACTTCCATATTTATAGAGATAGCGGTGTAGATGTTTGTAGGTTTATTCAGATGGCGGTGTTGATATTTCCATGTTTATACAGAGAGCGGTGTGGACATTTCCATGTTTATAGAGATAGCTGTGTAGATATTTCCATATTTATACAGATAACGGAGGAGATATTTCCATGTTTAAACAGATAGTTGTGTAGATATTTCCATGTTTATACAGATAGCGGTGTAGATATATCCATGTTTATACAGATTCTGGTGTAGATATTTCCATGTTTATACAGATAGCGGTGTCGATATTTCCATGCTTATACAGAGAGTTATGTAGATATTACCATGTTTACAGAGATAGAGGTGTAGATATTTCCATATTTGCACAGATTGCGGTGTAGATATTTCCATCTTCACACAGATTGCGGTGAACATATTTCCATGTTTACACAGACAGCGGTGTAGATATTTCCATGTTTACACAGATAGTGTGGTAGATATTTCCATGTTTATAGAGATTGTGGTGTAGATATTTCCATGTTTATACAGACAGCGGTGTATATATTTCCATGTTTATACAGATAGCGGTATAGATATTTCCATGTTTATGCAGAGAGTGGAGGAGATATTTCCATGTTTATACAGATAGCGGTGGACATATTTCCATGTTTCTAGAGATGGTGGTGTAGATATTTCAAAGTTTATGCAGGTCGCGGTGTAGATATTTCCATGTTTATAGAGATAGCGGTGTAGATATGTCCATGTTTATACAGGTAGCAGTGTAGATATTTCCATGTTTACAGAGATATCGGTGTAGATATTTCCATATTTATACATATAGCGGATTAGATATTTGTATGTTTTTTCAGATGGTGGTGTAGATATTTTCATGTTTATACAGATAGCGGTGTGGCTATTACCATGTTTATACAGATGGCAGTGTAGATATATCCATGTTTATACAGATAGCGGTGTAGATATTTCCATGTTTATACAGATAGCTTTGGAGATATTTCCATGTGTATACAGATGGCTGTGTAGATATTTCCATGTTTCTACTGATGACTGTGTAGATATTTCCATATTTTTACAGATGGCGTTGTAGATATTTCCAGGTTTATACAGATAGCGGTTTAGCTATTTCCATGTTTATTCAGATAGCGATGTAGATATTTCCATGTTTATAGAGATGGCTGTGTAGATATTTCCATGTTTATACAGATGGCAGTGTAGATATTTCCGTCTTTATACAGATATTCGTGTGGATATTTCTATGTTTAAACAGTTGACTGTGTATTTATTTCCATGTTTATACAGATGGCGGTGTAGATATTTCCATATTTATAGAAATAGCCATGTAGATATTTCCATGTTTATACAGATAACGGTGTAGACATTTCCATGTTTATAGAGATCACGGTGTAGATATTTCCATATTTATACAGATAGCGGTGTAGATATTTCCATGTTTATACAGATAGCGGTGTAGATGTTTCCATGTTTATACAGATAGCGGTGTAGATATATCCCATTTTATACCGATCGTGGTGTAGATATTTCCATGTTTATACAGACAGCGGTGTAGATATATCCATGTTTATATAGATAGCGGAGTAGATATTTCCATATTTACAGAGATAGATGTGTAGATATTTCCATATTTCCACAGATTGTGGTGTAGATATTTCCACCTTTATACAGATAGCGGTGTAGATATTTCCATGTTTACACAAATAACGGTGTAGATATTTCCATCTTTATACAGATGACTTTGTAGATATTTCCATGTGTATACAGATGGCAGTGTAGATATTTCCATGTTTATGCAGATAGCGGTGTGGCTATTTCCATGTTTATAGAGGTAGCATTGTAGATATTTCCATGTTTCTAGAGATGGTGGTGTAGGTATTTCGAAGTTTATGTAGGTAGCGGTGTAGATATTTCCATGTTTATAGAGATAGCGGTGTAGACATGTCCATGTTTATACAGGTAGCAGTGTAGATATTTCCATGTTTACAGAGATAGCGGTGAAGATATTTCCATATTTATAAAGATAGCGGTGTAGCTATTTCCATGTTTACAGAGATAGCGGTGAAGATATTTCCATATTTATAAAGATAGCGGTGTAAATATTTGGATGTTTATTCAGATGGTGGTGCAGATATTTCCATGTTTATACAGATAGCGGTGTGGGTATTACCATGTTTATTCCGATGGAAGTGTAGATATATCCATTCTTATACAGATAGTGGAGTAGATATTTCCATGTTTATAAATAAAGCAGTGCAGATATTTCCAAGTTTATTGAGATAGCGGTGGAGATATTTCCATGTTCATAGAGATAGCGGTGGAGATATTTCCATGTTTGTGCAGATAACGATGTAGGTATTTCCATGTTTATGCAGATAGCGGTGTACATATGTCCGTGTTTATGCAGATAGCGTTGTTGATATTTCCATGTTTATAGAGATAGCCATGTAGATATTTCCATGTTTATACAGATAGCGGTGTAGACATTTCCATGTTTATAGGGATAGTGGTGTGGATATTTCCATATTTATACAGATAGCGGTGTAGATATTTCCATGTTTATACAGATGGCTGTGTTGATATTTCCATGTTTATACAGATAGCGGTGTAGATATTTCCATGTTTATACTGCTCACGGTGTAGATATTTCCATCTTTATACAGATGGCAGTGTAGATATGTCCATGTTTATACAGATAGCGGTGTAGATATTTCCATTTTTACACAGATGGTGGTGTAGATAGTTCCATGTTTATGGAGATGCCAGTGTAGATATTTTCTTGTTTAAAAATATGTCAGTGTGGATATTTCCAGGTTTATAGAGATGGCAGTGTAGATATTTCCATGTTTATAGAGATAGCTGTGTAATTATTTCCATTTGTATAGAGATAGCGGTGTAGTTATTTCCAAGTTTATGCAGATGGCTGTGTACATATTTCCATGTTTTTACAGATGGCACTGTAGATATTTCCATCTTTACAGAGATAGCAGTGTAGATATTTACATGTTTATACAGATGGCTGTGTAGATATTTCCATGTGTATACAGATGTCATTGTAGATATTTCCATGTTTATACAGATGACTGTATAGGTATTTCCATGTTTTTACATATGGCAGTGCAGATATTTCCATGTTCATAGAGATAGCGGTGTAGATATTTCCATGTTTGTACAGATGGCGGTGTTGATATTTCCATCTATACACAGATGGACGTGTAGATATTTCCATGTTTATACAGATGGCGGCGTAGATATTTCCATGGACATTCAGATGGCGGTGCAGTTATTTCCATGTTTATACAGATAGCGGTGTAGATATTTCCATGCTTACACAGATGGTGGTGTAGATATTTCCGTGTTTATACACATGGTCGAGTAGATACTTCCAGCTTTATGGAGATGGCAGTGTAAATATTTTCATGTTTATAGAGATGGCGGTGTAGATACTTCCATATTTATAGAGAGAGTGTTGTAGATATTTCCATCTTTCTACAGATGGCAGTGTAGATATTTCCATGTTTATACAGATGGTGGTGTAGATATTTCCATCTTTGCACAGATTTCCGTGTAGATATTTCCATGTTTACGCAGATAGCTGTGTAGATATTTCCAAGTTTACACAGATAGCTGTGTAGATATTTCCATGTTTACACACATAGCGTTGTAGATATTTCCATGTTTATACAGATTGAGGTGTAGATATGTCCATGTTTATACAGAAAGAGGTGTAGATATTTTCATGTTTATACAGAGATCGGTGGAGATATTTCCATGTTTATAGAGACTGCGGTATAGATATTTCCATGTTTATACAGATAGCGGTGTAGATATTTCCATGTTTACAGAGATAGCAGTGTAGATATATCCATCTTTGCGCAGATTGCTGTGAAGATATTTCCATTTTTACACAGATAGCTGTGTAGATATTTCCAAGTTTACACAGATAGCTGTGTAGATATTTCCATGTTTATACAGATAGCGGTGGAGATATATCCCTGTTTATACAGATAGCGATGTAGACATTTCCATGTTTGTACAGATAGCGGTAAAGATATTTCCATGTTTATAGAGATAGCAGTGTAGATATTTCCATGTTTATACAGATGGCTGTGTAGATATTTCCATGTGTGTACAGATGGCGATGTAGATATTTCCATGTTTATACAGATGGCGCTGTAGATATTTCCATGTTTATACAGATGGCAGTGTTGATATTTCCATGTTTATACAGATATCGGTGTAGATATTTCCATGTTTACAGAGATAGTGGTGTAGGTATTTCCATCTTTGCACAGATTGCGTTGTAGGTATTGCCAAATTTACACAGATAGCGGTGTAGATATTTCCAAGTTTACACAGATAGCTTTGTAGATATTTCCATGTTTACAGAGATAGCATTGTAGACATTTCCGTGTTTATACAGATTGCAGTGTAGTTATTTCCATGTTGATACAGATAGCGGTGTAGATATTTCCATGTTTATACAGGTAGCGGTGTAGAAATTCCCATGTTTATACAGATCGCTTTGTAGACATTTCCATTTTTCTACAGATGTCAGTGTAGATATTTCCAAGTTTATACAGATGGCAGTGTAGATATTTCCATGTTTATACTGATGTCTGTGTAGATATTTCCATGTTTATTCAGATGGCGGTGTAGATGTTTCCATGTTTATAGATATGGCGGTGTAGTTATTTCTATGTTTATAGAGATAGCAGTGTAAATATCTCCATGTTTATAGAGATGGTGGTGTAAGTATTTTCATGTTTATAGAGATAGCGGTGTAGATATTTCCATATTTCTACAGATGACTGTGTAGATATTTCCATGATTGTACAGATGGAAGGGTAGATATTTCCATGTTTATAGAGATAGCGGTGAAGATATTTTCATGTTTATACAGATTGTCGTGGAGATATGTCCATGTTTATACAGATTGCAATGGAGATATTTACACGTTAATACACATAGCTCTGTAGATATTTCCATGTTTATACAGATAGCGGTGTAGATTTTTCCATGTTTATACAGATGGCTGTGTCGATATTTCCATGTTTATACAGAGATCTCTGTAGATATTTCCAAGTTTATATAGATGACAGTGTTGATATTTCCAGGTTTATACATATGACTGTGTAGATATTTCCATGTTAATACAGATGGCGGTGTAGATATTGCCATGTATATAGAGATAGCGATGTAGATATTTCCATGTTTGTTGAGATAGCGGTGTAAATATTTCCATATTTATTCAGATAGTGGTGTAGATATTTCCATGTTTTTATAGATAGCGGTGTAGATATTTCCATCTTTATTCAGAGAGTGCTGTACATATTTCCATGTTTATACAGATCACTGTGTAGATATTTCCATGTTTTTACAGGTAACGTTGTAGATATTTCCATCTTTATACAAACGGTGGTGTAGATATTTCCATGTTCCTACACATGACTGTGTAGTTATTTCCATGTTTATACAGATGGCGGTGTAGATATTTCCATATTTATAGAGATAGCAGTGTAGATATTTCCAGGTTTATACAGATAGCGGTGTAAATATTTACATGTTTATACAGATCGTGGTGTAGATATTTCCATGTTTATACAGATACCGGTGTAGATATTTCCATGTTTATACAGACTGCAGTGTAGGTATTTCTATGTTTATACAGATAGCAGTGTAGATATTTCCATGTTTGTTCAGATGGCGGTGTTGATATTTCCATCTGTACACAGATTTCCGTGTAGATATTTCCATCTTTATACAGATGGCGTTGTAGATATTTCCATGGATATGCAGAGGGCGGTGTGGATATTTCCATGTTTATAGAGATAGCGGTGTAGGTATTTCCATGTTTATAGACATAGCGGTTTAGATATTTCCATGTTTATGTAGATGGCGTTGTAGATATTTCCATGTTTATACCGATAGCGGTGTTGGTATTTCCACGTTTATACAGATAGCGATGTAGATATTTCCATGTTTATACAGCTCGTGGTGCAAATATTTATATCTTTATACAGATGGCATTGTAGATATTTCCTTATTCACACAGATGGCGGTGTAGATGTTTGTATGTTTATACAGATGGCGGAATAGTTAGTTCCATGTTTATGGAGATGGCAGTGTAGATATTTTCATGTTTATAGAGATGGCTGTGTAGATATTTCCATGTTTATAGAGATAGCAGTGTAGATATTTACATGTTTTTACAGATGGCTATGTATATATTTCCATGTGTATAAAGATGGCATTGTAGATATTTCCAAGTTTATACAGATGACTGTATAGGTATTTCCATGTTTTTACAGATGGCAGTGCAGATATTTCCATGTTTATAGAGATAGCGGTGTAGATATTTCTATGTTTGTACAGATGGCGGTGCTGATATTTCCATATATACACAGATGGCCATGTAGATATTTCCATGTTTATACAGATGGCGGCATAGTTATTTCCATGGACATTCAGATGGCGGTGTAGTTATTTCCATGTTTATACAGATAGCGGTGTAGATATTTCCATGTTTACACCGATGGTGGTGTAGATATTTCCGTGTTTATACACATGGTGGTGTAGATACTTCCATCTTTATGGAGATGGCAGTGTAGATATTTTCATGTTTACAGAGATGCAGGTGTAGATATTTCCATATTTATAGAGATAGCGGTTTAGATATTTCCATCTTTCTACAGATGGCAGTGTAGATATTTCCATGTTTATACAGATGGCGGTGTAGATATTTCCATATTTATACAGATGTCTGTGTAGGTATTTCTATGTGTATACAGATGGTATCGTAGTTATTTCCATGTTTATACAGATGGTGGTGTAGATATTTCCATGTTTATTCAGATGACTGTGTAGATATTTCCATTTTTTACAGATGGCACTGTAGATATTTCAATGTTTATAGAGATGGCGCTGTAGATATTTCCATGTTTATACAGATAACGGTGGAGATATTTCCATGTTTATACAGACAGCAGTGGAGATATTTCCATGTTTATACACATAGCGGTGTACATATTTCCATGTGTATAGAGACAGCGGTGTAGGTATTTCCATGTTTATACAGATAGCGGTGCAGAAATTTCCATGTTTATACAGATGCCTATGCAGATATTTCCATATTTATACAGAGGGCAGTGTAGATATTTCTGCGTTTATACAGACGGCAGGGTAGATATTTCCATATTCCTACACATGACTGTGTAGGTATTTCCATGTTTATACAGATGGCTTTGTATTTATTTCCATCTTTACAGAGATAGAGGTGCAGATATTTCCATGTTTATACAGAGGGCGGTGGATATATTTCCATGTTTATACAGATCGTGATGTAGATATTTCCATGTTTATACAGATACCGGTGTAGATATTTCAATGTTTATACAGACCACAGTGTAGGTATTTCCATGTTTATAAAGATGGCAGTGTAGATATTTCCATGTTTGTACAGCTGGCAGTGTTGATGTTTCCATCTATACACAGATTGCCGTGTATGTATTTCCATGTGTACACATATGGCATTGTAGATATTTCCATGTTTATACAGATGGTGCTGTAGGTATTTCCATGTTTACACAGATGACTGTATTGGTATTTCCTCGTTTATACAGATGGCGGTGTAGATATTTCCATGTTTATACAGATGACTGTAGAGGTATTTCCATGTTTTTGCAGATGGCAGTGCAGATATTTCCATGTTTATATAGATAGCGGTGTAGATATTTCCATGTTTGTACAGATGGCGGTGTTTATATTTCCATCTATACGCAGATGGCCGTGTATATATTTCCATGTTTATACAGATGGCGGCGTAGAAATTTCCATGGACATGCAGATGGCAGTGTACATATTTCCATGTTTATACAGATGGCGGTGTAGATATTTCCATACTTATAGAGATGTCTGTGTAGATATTTCCATGTGTATACAGATGGTATTGTAGGTATTTCCATGTTTATACAGATGTTGGTGTATTTATTTCCATGTTTATTCAGATGACTGTGTATATATTTCCATGTTTTTACAGATGGCAGTGTAGATATTTCAATGTTTACAGAGATGGCGCTTTAGATATTTCCATGTTTATACAGATCACGATGTATATATTTCCATGTTTATACAGATAGCGGTGTAGATATTTCCATGTTTATACAGATTGCGGTGTAGATATTTCCATCTTTCTACAGATGGCATTGTACATATTTCCATGTTTATGCAGATGGCGGTGTATATATTTCCATGTTTATGTAGATGGTGGTGTAGATATTACCATGTTTACACAGATAGCGGTGTAGCTATTTCCTTGTTTATACAGATCGTGGTGAAGATATTTCCATGTTTATACTGATCGCGGTGTAGATATTTCCATGTTTATACAGATCACGTTGTAGATATTTCCATGTTTTTACAGATAGAGGTGTAGGTATTTCCATGTTTATACAGATAGTGGTGTAGATATTTCCATGTTTATAGAGATAGCGGTGTAGGTATTTCCATGTTTATAGGCATAGCCCTGTAGATATTTCCATGTTTATATAGACGGCGTTGTAGATATTTCCATGTTTATACCGATAGATATGTTGGTATTTCCACGTTTATAAAGATAGCGATGTAGATATTTCCATGTTTATACAGCTCGCGGTGCAGATATTTATATCTTTATACAGATGGCATTGTAGATATTTCCTTATTCATACAGATGGCGGTGTAGATGTTTCCATGTTTATACAGATGGCGGAGTAGTTAGTTCCATGTTTATGGAGATGGCAGTGTAGATATTTTCATGTTTATAGAGATGGCGGTGTAGATATTTCCATGTGTATACAGATGGCATTGTAGATATTTCCATGTTTTTACAGATAACTGTAGAGGTATTTCCATGTTTTACAGATGGCTGTGCAGATATTTCCATATTTATAGAGATAACGGTGTAGATATTTCCATGTTTGTACAGATGGGGTTGTTGATATTTCCATCTATACACAGATGGCCGTGTAGATATTTCCATGCTTATACAGATGGCAGCGTAGATATTTCCATGGACATGCAGATGGTGGTGTAGATATTTCCATGTTTATACAGATAGCGGTGTAGATATTTCCATGTTGATACAGATCGTGGTGAAGATATTTCGATGTTTATACAGATCGTGGTGAAGAAATGTCCATGTTTATAAAGATAGCGGTGTAGATATTTCCAAGTTTTTACAGATATCGGTGTAGGTATTTCCATGTTTACACAGATTGCGGTGTAGATATTTCCATCTTTCTACAGATGGCATTGTAGATATTTCCATGTTTATGCAGATGGCGTTGTATATATTTCCATGTTTATATAGATGGTGGTGTAGATTTTACCATGTTTATACAGTTAGCGGTGTAGATATTTCCATGTTTATACAGATCGCGGTGAAGATATTTTCATGTTTATAGAGATGGCGGTGTAGATATTTCCATGTTTATACAGATCACGGTGTAGATGTTTCCATGTTTATACAGTTAGCGGTGTAGATATTTCCAGGCTTATACAGATGGCGGTGTAGATATTTCCATGTTTATACAGATCGCGGTGTAGATATTTCCATGTTTATAGAGCTCGTGGTGAAGGTATTTCCATGTTTATACAGATCGCGGTGTAGATATTTCCATGTGTATACAGATGGCGGTGTAGATATTTCCATACTTATACAGATGTCTGTGTAGATATTTCCATGTGTATACAGATGGTATTGTAGGTATTTCCATGTTTATACAGATGGTGGTGTAGATATTTCCATGTTTATTCAGATGACTGTGTAGATATTTCCATGTTTTTACAGACGGCAGTGTAGATATTTCAATGTTTATAGAGATGGCGCTGTAGATATTTCCATGTTTATACAGATTGCGGTGTAGATATTTCCATGTTTATACAGAGAGCGGTGTAGATATTTCCATGTTTATATAGATGTTGGTGTAGATATTAAGATGTTTATACAGATAGCGGTGTAGATATTTCCATGTTGATACAGATCGTGGTGAAGATATTTCCATGTTTATACAGATCGCGGTGTAGATATTTCCATGTTTATACAGATCGCGGTGTAGATATATCCATGTTTATACAGATAGCGGTGTAGATATTTCCATGTTTATACAGATAGCGGTGTAGATATTTCCATGTTTATACAGATAGTGGTGTAGGTATTTCCATGTTTATAGACATAGCGGTGTAGATATTTCCATGTTTATATAGATGGCGTTGTAGATATTTCAATGTTTATACCGATAGATGTGTTGGTATTTCCACGTTTATACAGATAGCGATGTAGATATTTCCATGTTTATACAGACGGCGGTGCAGATATTTACATCTTTATACAGATGGCATTGTAGATATTTCCTTATTCACACAGATGGCGGTGTAGATGTTTCCATGTTTATACAGATGGCGGAGTAGTTAGTTCCATGTTTATGTAGATGGCAGTGTAGATATTTTCATCTTTATAGAGATGGCGGTGTAGATATTTCCATGTTTATAGAGATAGCAGTGTAGATATTTCTATGTATATACAGATGGCTGTGTAGATATTTCCATGTGTATACAGATGGCATTGTAGATATTTCCAAGTTTATACAGATGACTGTAGAGGTATTTCCATGATTTACAGATGGCTGTGCAGATATTTCCATCTTTATAGAGATAGCGGTGTAGATATTTCCATGTTTGTACAGATGGGGTTGTTGATATTTCCATCTATACACAGATGGCCGCGTAGATATTTCCATGTTTATACAGATGGCAGCGTAGATATTTCCATCGACATGCAGATGGCGGTGTAGATATTTCCATGTTTATACAGATAGCGGTGTAGATATTTCCATGTTTATACAGATCGTGGTGAAGTTATTTCCATGTTTATACAGATCGTGGTTAAGATATTTCCATGTTTATACAGATAGCGGTGTAGATATTTCCATGTTTATACAGATTGCGGTGTAGATATTTGCATGTTTATAGAGATTGCGGTGTAGGTATTTCCATGTTTATAGACATAGCGGTGTAGATATTTCCATGTTTATAGAGATAGCAGTGTGGATATTTACATGTTTATACAGATGGCTGTGTAGATATTTCCATGTGTATACAGATGGCATTGTAGATATTTCAATGTTTATACAGATGACTGTAGAGGTATTTCCATGTTTTACAGATGGCTGTGCAGATATTTCCATGTTTATAGAGATAGCGGTGTAGATATTTCCATGTTTGTACAGATGGGGTTGTTGATATTTCCATCTATACACAGATGGCCGTGTAGAATTTACATGTTTATACAGATGGCACTGTAGATTTTTCCATGGACATGCAGATGGCGGTGTAGATATTTACATGTTTGTACAGATAGCGGTGTAGATATTTCCATGTTTATACAGATAGCGTTGTAGATATTTCCATGTTTATAGAGATGGGGGTGTAGGTATTTCCATGTTTATAGACATAGCGATGTAGATATTTCCATGTTTATACAGATGGCTTTGTAGATATTTCCATGTTTATACCGATAGATGTGTTGTTATTTCCACATTTATACAGATAGCGATGTAGATATTTCCATGTTTATACAGCTCGCGGTGCAGTTATTTATATCTTTATACAGATGGCATTGTAGATATTTCCTTATTCACACAGATGGCGGTGTAGATGTTTCCATGTTTATACAGATGGCGGAGTAGTTAGCTCCATGTTTATGGAGGTGGTAGTGTAGATATTTTCATGTTTATAGAGATGGCGGTGTAGATATTTCCATGTTTATAGAGATAGCAGTGTAGATATTTACATGTTTATGCAGATGGCTGTGTAGATATTTCCATGTGTACACAGATGGCATTGTAGATATTTCCATGTTTATACAGATGACTGTAGAGGTATTTCCATGTTTTACAGATGGCTCTGCAGATATTTCCATGTATATAGAGATAGCGGTATAGATATTTCCATGTTTATAGATATAGCGGTGTAGATATTTCCATGTTTGTACAGATGGCGTTGTTGATATTTCCATCTATACACAGATGGCCGTGTAGATATTTCCATGTTTATGCAGATGGCAGCGTAGATATTTCCATGGACATGCAGATGGCGGTGTAGATATTTCCATGTTTATACAGATAGCAGTGTAGATATATCCATGTTTACTCAGATGGTGGTGTAGATATTTCCGTGTTTATACTCATGGCGGAGTAGATACTTCCATCTTTATGGAGATGGCAGTGTAGATATTTTCATGTTTATAGAGATGGCGGTGTAGATATTTTCATATTTATAGAGATAGCGCTGTAGATATTTCCCTCTTTCTACAGATGGCAGTGTAGATATTTCCATGTTTATACAGATGGCGTTGTAGGTATTTCCATACTTATACAGATGTCTGTGTAGATATTTCCATGTGTATACAGATGGTATTGTAGGTATTTCCATGTTTATACAGATGGTGGTGTAGATATTTCCATGTTTATTCTGATGACTGTGTAGATATTTCCATGTTTCTACTGATGGCAGTGTAGATATTTCAATGTTTATAGAGATGGCGCTGTAGATATTTCCATGTTTATTCAGATCGCGGTGTAGAAATTTCCATGTTTATACAGATAGCGGTGTAGATATTTCCATGTTTTTACTGATATCGGTGTAGATATTTCCATGTTTACACAGATTGCGGTGTAGATATTTCCACCTTTCTACAGATGGCCCTGTAGATATTTCCATGTTCATGCAGATCGCGGTGTAGATATTTCCATGTTTATACAGATAGCGGTGTAGATATTTCCATGTTTTTACAGATATAGGTGTAGATATTTCCAGGTTTACACAGATTACGGTGTAGATATTTCCATCTTTCTACAGATGGCATTGTAGATATTTCCATGTTTATGCAGATGGCGGTGTATATATTTCCATGTTTATATAGATGGTGGTGTAGATATTACCATGTTTATACAGATAGCGGTGTAGTTATTTCCATGTTTATACAGATCGTGGTGAAGATATTTCCATGTTTATACAGATCGCGGCGTAGATATTTCCATGTGTATACCGTTCGCGGTGTAGATATTTCCATGTTTATACAGATAGCGTTGTAGATATTTCCATGTTTATAAAGATAGCGGTGTAGATATTTCCAAGTTTATAGAGATAGCGGTGTAGGTATTTCCATGTTTATAGACATAGCGGTGTAGATATTTCCATGTTTATATAGATGGCGTTGTAGATATTTCCATGATTATACCGATAGATGTGTTGGTATTTCCACGTTTATACAGATAGCGATGTAGATATTTCCATGTTTATACAGCTCGCGGTGCAGATATTTATATCTTTATGCAGATGGCATTGTAGATAATTCCTTATTCACACAGATGGCGGTGTAGATGTTTCCATGTTTATACAGATGGCGTTGTTGATATTTCCATCTATACAGAGATGGCCGTGTAGATATTTCCATGTTTATACAGATGGCACTGTAGATTTTTCCATGGACATGCAGATGGCGGTGTAGATATTTCCATGTTTGTACAGATAGCGGTGTAGATATTTCCATGTTTTCACAGATGGTGGTGTAGATATTTCCGTGTTTATACACATGGCGGAGTAGATAGTTCCATCTTTATGGAGATGGCAGTGTAGATATTTTCATGTTTATAGAGATGGCGGTGTAGATATTTCCATATTTATAGAGATAGCGGTGTAGATATTTCCATCTTTCTACAGATGGCAGTGTAGATATTTCCATGTTTATGCAGATGGCGGTGTAGATATTTCCATGTTTATATAGATGGTGATGTAGATATTACCATGTTTATACAGATAGCGGTGTAGATATTTCCATGTTTATACAGATCGTGGTGAAGATATTTCCATGTTCATAGAGATCGTGGTGTAGATATTTCCATGTTTATACAGATCGCGGTGTAGATATTTCCATGTTTATACAGATAGCGGTGTAGGTATTTCCATGTTTATACAGATAGCGGTGTAGATATTTCCATGTTTATAGAGATAGCTGTGTAGGTATTTCCATGTTTATAGACATAGCGGTGTAGATATTTCCATGTTTATATAGATGGCGTTGTAGATATTTCCATGTTTATACCGATAGATGTGTTGGTATTTCCACGTTTATACAGATAGCGATGTAGGTATTTCCATGTTTATACAGCTCGCGGTGCAGATATTTATACCTTTATACAGATGGCATTGTAGATATTTCCTTATTCACACAGATGGCGGTGTAGATGTTTCCATGTTTATACAGATGGCGTTGTTGATATTTCCATCTATACACAGATGGCCGTGTAGATATTTCCATGTTTATACAGATGGCAGCGTAGATATTTCCATGGACATGCAGATGGCGGTGTAGATATTTCCATGTTTATACAGAGAGCGTTGTAGATGTTTCCATGTTTTCACAGATGGTGTTGTAGATATTTCCGTGTTTATACACATGGTGGAGTAGATACTTCCATCTTTATGGAGATGGCAGTGTAGATATTTTCATGTTTATAGAGATGGCGGTGTAGATATTTTGATATTTACAGAGATAGCGGTGTAGATATTTCCATCTTTGTACAGATGGCTGTGTAGATATTTCCATGTTTATACAGATGGCGTTGTAGATATTCCCATACTTATACAGATGTCTGTGTAGATATTTCCATGTGTATACAGATGGTATTGTAGGTATTTCCATGTTTATACAGATGGTGGTGTAGATATTTCCATGTTTATTCAGATGACTGTGTAGGTATTTCCATGTTTTTACAGATGGCAGTGTAGATATTTCAATGTTTATAGAGATGGCGCTGTAGATATTTCCATGTTTATACAGATCGCGGTGTAGATATTTCCATGTTTATACAGATAGTGGTGTAGATATTTCCATGTTTTTACAGATATCGGTGTAGATATTTCCATGTTTACACAGATTGCGGTGTAGGTATTTCCATCTTTCTGCAGATGGCATTGTAGATATTTCCATGTGTATGCAGATGGCGGTGTATATATATCCATGTTTATATAGATGGTGGTGTAGATATTACCATGTTTATACAGATTGCGGTGTAGATATTTCCATGTTTATACAGATCGTGGTGAAGGTATTTCCATGTTCATACCGATAGCGGTGTAGATATTTCCATGTTTATACAGATCGCGGTGTAGATATTTCCATGTTTATACAGATATCGTTGTAGATATTTCCATGTTTATACAGATAGCGGTGTAGATATTTCCATGTTTATAGAGATAGCGGTGTAGGTATTTCCATGTTTATAGACATAGCGGTGTAGATATTTCCATGTTTATATAGATGGCGTTGTAGATATTTCCATGTTTATACCGATAGATGTGTTGGTATTTCCACGTTTATACAGATAGCGATGTAGATATTTCCATGTTTATACAGCTCGCGGTGCAGATATTTATATCTTTATACAGATGGTATTGTAGATATTTCCTTATTCACACAGATGGAGGTGTAGATGTTTCCATGTTTATACAGATGGCGGAGTAGTTAGTTCCATGTTTATGGAGATTGCAGTGTAGATATTTTCATGTTTATAGAGATGGCGGTGTAGATATTTCCATTTTTATAGAGATAGCAGTGTAGATATTTCCATACTTATACAGATGTCTGTGTAGATATTTCCATGTGTATACAGATGGTATTGTAGGTATTTCCATGTTTATACAGATGGTGGTGTATTTATTTCCATGTTTATTCAGATGACTGTGTAGATATTTCCATGTTTTTACAGATGGCAGTGTAGATATTTCAATGTTAACAGAGATGGCGCTGTAGATATTTCCATGTTTATACAGATCGCGGTGTAGATATTTCCATGTTTATACAGATCGCGGTGTAGATATTTCCATGTTTATACAGATAGCGGTGTAGATATTTCCATGTTTCTAGAGATAGCGGTGAAGGTATTTCCATGTTTACAGACATAGCGGTGTAGATATTTCCATCTTTATATAGATAGCGGTGTAGATATTTCCATGTTTGTACAGATGGGGTTGTTGATATTTCCATCTATACACAGATGGCCGTGTAGATATTTCCATGTTTATACAGATGGCAGCGTAGATATTTCCATGGACATGCAGATGGCGGTGTAGATATTTCCATGTTTATACAGAGAGCGGTGTAGATATTTCCATGTTTTCACAGATGGTGGTGTAGATATTTCCGTGTTTATACACATGTCGGAGTAGATACTTCCATCTTTATGGAGATGGCAGTGTAGATATTTTCATGTTTATAGAGATTGCTGTGTAGATATTTCCATATTTATAGAGATAGCGGTGTAGGTATTTCCATCTTTCTACAGATGGCAGTGTACATATTTCCGTGTTTATACAGATGGCGGTGTAGATATTTCCATACTTATACAGATGTCTGTGTAGATATTTCCACGTGTATACAGATGGTATTGTAGGTATTTCCATGTTTATACATTTGGTGGTGTAGATATTTCCATGTTTATTCTGATGACTGTGTAGATATTTCCATGTTTTTACAGATGGCAGTGTAGATATTTCAATGTTTATAGAGATGGCGCTGTAGATATTTCCATGTTTATACAGATCGCGGTGTAGATATTTCCATGTTTATACAGATAGCGGTGTAGATATTTCCATGTTTTTAGAGATATCGGTGTAGATATTTCCATGTTTACACAGATTGCGGTGTAGATATTTCCATCTTTCTACAGATGGCATTGTAGATATTTCCATGTTTATGCAGATGGCGGTGTAGATATTTCCATGTTTATATAGATGGTGGTGTAGATATTACCATGTTTATACAGATAGCGGTGTAGATATTTCCATGTTTATACAGATCGTGGTGCAGATATTTCCATGTTTATATAGATCACGGTGTAGATATTTCCATGTTTATACAGATAGCGGTGTAGATATTTCCATGTTTATACAGATAGCGTTGTAGATATTTCCATGTTTATACAGAATGCGGTGTAGATATTTCCATGTTTATAGAGATAGCAGTGTAGTTATTTCCATGTTTATAGACATAGCGGTGTAGATATTTCCATGTTTATATAGATGGCGTTGTAGATATTTCCATGTTTATACCGATAGATGTGTTGGTATTTCAACGTTTATACAGATAGCAATGTAGATATCTCCATGTTATACAGCTCGCGGTGCAGATATTTATATCTTTATACAGATGGCATTGTAGATATTTCCTTATTCACACAGATGGCGGTGTAGATGTTTCCATGTTTATAAAGATGGCGGAATAGTTAGTTCCATGTTTATGGAGATGGCAGTGTAGATGTTTTCATGTTTATAGAGATGGCGGTGTAGATATTTCCATGTTTATAGAGATAGCAGTGTACATATATACATGTTTATACAGATGGCTGTGTAGATATTTCCATGTGTATACAGATGAGATTGTAGATATTTCCATGTTTATACAGATGACTGTAGAGGTATTTCCATCTTTTACAGATGGCAGTGCAGATATTTCCATGTTTATAGAGATAGCGGTGTAGATATTTCCATGTTTGTACAGATGGCGTTGTTGATATTTCCATCTATACACAGATGGCCGTGTAGATATTCCCATGTTTATACAGATGGCAGCGTAGATATTTCCATGGTCATGCAGATGGCGGTGTAGATATTTCCATGTTTATACAGATAGCGGTGTAGATATTTCCATGTTTTTACAGATGGCAGTGTAGATAATTCTATGTTTATAGAGATGGCGCTGTAGATATCTCCATGTTTATACAGATTGCGGTGTAGATATTTCCATGTTTATACAGATAGCGGTGTAGATATTTCCATGTTTTTACAGATATCGGTGTAGATATTTCCATGTTTACACAGATTGCGGTGTAGATATTTCCATCTTTCTACAGATGGCATTGTAGATACTTCCATGTTTATGCAGATGGCGGTGTAGATATTTCCATGTTTATATAGATGGTGGTGTAGATATTACCATGTTTATACAGATAGCGGTGTAGATATTTCCATGTTTATACAGATCGTGGTGAAGATATTTCCATGTTTATACAGATCGCGGTGTAGATATTTCCATGTTTATACAGATAGCGGTGTAGATATTTCCATGTTTATACAGATAGCGTTGTAGATATTTCCATGTTGATACAGATAGCGGTGTAGATATTTCCATGTTTATAGAGATAGCGGTGTAGGTATTTCCATGTTTATAGACATAGCGGTGTAGATATTTCCATGTTTATATAGATGGCGTTGTAGATATTTCCATGTTTGTACCGGTAGATGTGTTGGTATTTCAACGTTTATACAGATAGCGATGTAGACATTTCCATGTTTATACAGCTCGCGGTGCAGATATTTATATCTTTATACAGATGGCATTGTAGATATTTCCTTATTCACACAGATGGCGGTGTAGATGTTTCCATGTTTATACAGATGGCGGAGTAGTTAGTTCCATGTTTATGGAGATGGCAGTGTAGATATTTTCATGTTTACAGAGATGGCGGTGTAGATATTTCCATGTTTATAGAGATAGCAGTGTAGATATTTACATGTTTATACAGATGGCTGTGAAGATATTTCCATGTGTATACAGATGGCATTGTAGATATTTCCATGTTTATACAGATGACTGTAGAGGTATTTCCATGTTTTACAGATGGCTGTGCAGATATTTCCATGTTTATAGAGATAGCGGTGTAGATATTTCCATGTTTGTACAGATGGCGTTGTTGATATTTCCATCTATACACAGATGGCCGTGTAAATATTTCCATGTTTATACAGATAGCGGTGTAGATATTTCCATGTTTTCACAGATGGTGGTGTAGATATTTCTGTGTTTATACACATGGCGGAGTAGATACTTCCATCTTTATGGAGATGGCAGTGTAGATATTTTCATGTTTATAGAGATGGCGGTGTAGATATTTCCATATTTATAGAGATAGCGGTGTAGATATTTCCATCTTTCTACAGATGGCAGTGTAGATATTTCCATGTTTATACAGATGGCGGTGTAGATATTTCCATACTTATACAGATGTCTGTGTAGATATTTCCATTTGTATACAGATGGTATTGTAGGTATTTCCATGTTTATACAGATGGTGGTGTAGATATTTCCATGTTTATTGAGATGACTGTGTAGATATTTCCATGTTTTTACAGATGGCATTGTAGATATTTCAATGTTTATAGAGATGGCGCTGTAGATATCTCCATGTTTATACAGATCGCGGTGTAGATATTTCCATGTTTATACAGATAGCGGTGTAGATATTTCCATGTTTTTACAGATATCGGTGTAGATATTTCCATGTTTACACAGATTGCGGTGTAGATATTTCCATCTTTCTACAGATGGCATTGTAGATACTTCCATGTTTATGCAGATGGCGGTGTAGATATTTCCATGTTTATATAGATGGTGGTGTAGATATTACCATGTTTATACAGATAGCGGTGTAGATATTTCCATGTTTATACAGATCGTGGTGAAGATATTTCCATGTTTATACCGATCGCGGTGTAGATATTTCCATATTTATACAGATCGCGGTGTAGATATTTCCATGCTTATAGAGAGAGCGGTGTAGGTATTTCCATGTTTATAGACACAGCGGTGTAGATATTTCCATGTTTATATAGATGGCGTTGTAGATATTTCCATGTTTATACCGATAGATGTGTTGGTATTTCCACGTTTATACAGATAGCGATGTAGATATTTCCATGTTTATACAGCTCGCGGTGCAGATATTTATATCTCTATACAGATGGCATTGTAGGTATTTCCTTATTCACACAGATGGCGGTGTAGATGTTTCCATGTTTATACAGACGGCGGAGTAGTTAGTTCCATGTTTATGGAGATGGCAGTGTAGATATTTTCATGTTTATAGAGATGGCGGTGTAGATATTTTCATGTGTATACAGATGGCATCGTAGATATTTCCATGTTTATACAGATGACTGTAGAGGTATTTCCATGTTTTACAGATGGCTGTGCAGATATTTCCATGTTTATAGAGATAGCGGTGTAGATATTTCCATGTTTGTACAGATGGCGTTGTTGATATTTCCATCTATACACAGACGGCCGTGTAGATATTTCCATGTTTATACAGATGGCAGCGTAGGTAATTCCATGGACATGCAGATGGCGGTGAAGATATTTCCATGTTTATACAGAGAGCGGTGTAGATATTTCCATGTTTTCACAGATTGTGGTGTAGATATTTCCGTGTTTATACAAATGGCGGTGTAGATACTTCCATCTTTATGGAGATGGCAGTGTAGATATTTTCATGTTTATAGAGATGGCGGTGTAGATATTTCCATATTTATAGAGATAGCGGTGTAGATATTTCCATCTTTCTACAGATGGCAGTGTAGATATTTTCATGTTTATACAGATGGCGGTGTAGATATTTCCATACTTATACAGATGTCTGTGTAGATATTTCCATGTGTATACAGATGGTATTGTAGGTATTTCCATGTTTATACACATGGTGGTGAAGATATTTCCATGTTTATTCAGATGACTGTGTAGATATTTCCATGTTTTTACAGATGGCAGTGTAGATATTTCAATGTTTATAGAGATGGCGCTGTAGATATTTCCATGTTTATACAGATCGCGGTGTAGATATTTCCATGTTTATACAGATAGCGGTGTAGATATTTCCATGTTTTTACAGATATCGGTGTAGATATTTCCACGTTTACACAGATGGCGTTGTAGGTATTTCCATCTTTCTACAGATGGCACTGTAGATATTTCCATGTTTATGCAGATGGTGGTGTATATATTTCGATGTTTATATAGATGGTGGTGTAGACATTACCATGTTTATACAGATAGCGGTGTAGATAATTCCATGTTTATACAGATCGTGGTGAAGATATTTCCATGTTTATACAGATCACGGTGTAGATATATCCATGTTTATACAGATCGCGGTGTAGATATTTCCATGTTTATACAGATAGCGTTGTAGATATTTCCATGTTTATATAGATAGCGGTGTAGATATTTCCATATTTATAGAGATAGCGGTGTAGGTATTTCCATGTTTATTGAGATAGCGGTGTAGATATTTCCATGTTTTACAGATGGCTGTGCAGATATTTCCATGTTTATAGAGATAGCGGTGTAGATATTTCCATGTTTGTACAGATGGCCTTGTTGATATTTCCATCTATACACAGATGGCCGTGTAGATATTTCCATGTTTATACAGATGGCAGCGTAGATATTTCCATGGACATGCAGATGGCGGTGTAGATATTTCCATGTTTATACAGATAGCGGTGTAGACATTTCCATGTTTTCACAGATGGTGGTGTAGATATTTCCGTGTTTATACACATGGCGGAGTAGATACTTCCATCTTTATGGAGATGGCAGTGTAGATATTTTCATGTTTATAGAGATGGCGGAGTAGATATTTCCATATTTATAGAGATAGCGGTGTAGATATTTCCATCTTTCTACAGATGGCAGTGTAGATATTTCCATGTTTATACAGATGGCGGTGTAGATATTTCCATACTTATACAGATGTCTGTGTAGATATTTCCATGTGTATACAGATGGTATTGTAGGTATTTCCATGTTTATACACATGGTGGTGAAGATATTTCCATGTTTATTCAGATGACTGTGTAGATATTTCCATGTTTTTACAGATGGCAGTGTAGATATTTCAATGTTTATAGAGATGGCGCTGTAGATATTTCCATGTTTATACAGATCGCGGTGTAGATATTTCCATGTTTATACAGATAGCGGTGTAGATATTTCCATGTTTTTACAGATATCGGTGTAGATATTTCCATGTTTACACAGACTGTGGTGTAGATATTTCCATCTTTCTACAGATGGCATTGTATATATTTCCATGTTTATGCAGATGGCAGTGTAGATATTTCCATGTTTATATAGATGGTGGTGTAGATATTACCATGTTTATACAGATAGCGGTGTAGATATTTCCATGTTTATACAGATCGTGGTGAAGATATTTCCATGTTTATACAGATCGCGGTGTAGATATTTCCATGTTTATACAGATAGCTGTGTAGATATTTCCATGTTTATAGAGATAGCGGTGTAGGTATTTCCATGTTTATAGACATAGCGGTGTAGATATTTCCATGTTTATACAGATCGTGGTGAAGATATTTCCATGTTTATACAGATCACGGTGTAGATATTTCCATGTTTATACAGATAGCGGTGTAGATATTTCCATGTTTATACAGATAGCGTTGTAGATATTTCCATGTTTATACAGAATGCGGTGTAGATATTTCCATGTTTATAGAGATAGCTGTGTAGGTATTTCCATGTTTATAGACATAGCGGTGTAGATATTTCCATGTTTATATAGATGGCGTTGTAGATATTTCCATG